>NC_043971.1:33045650-33345650 GCF_902148855.1 Sphaeramia orbicularis | reverse complement strand
TTTCACATTTACACGTGTATTGTAGGCTAAGTATTGTAGCATCTTTGAGTACCAAGAAAAGTGCTATATAAAACTGATGTATTATTATTATTATTATTATTATTATTATTATTATTATTATTATTATTATTATTATTTTTATTATTATTATTATTATTATCTCAAGACTGTATCTCTAATATATCCTTTTCTCAACCATCAATGGAAGGAACAATTGAAGTAAAGTAATACAAATAACATAAAAAACAAACAAAACAACAACAAACGCAAGTCTTGAATGATAAACATTTGGGAGTGACCATGTAGCTGTGATTGTTCATTTAAATAACATATAATCAGGCCTCTGGATTATCTTATATATTAGTTTTAGTAACATAAACACACTTTTCCTGAGTAATAGTTGTGTCTATACAGTGTTTACAGTGTTTCCAACAAGTCACCAGTAGGAGTGATTGCATTTGAAGGAGTAAATGAAATGAATACATAACAAACAGCTTCTAAAGGAGGTGACAGCTGATGACGTGAAACTGTCAGTCAATGCAGCATCGCTCTGTTTATAACCCCAGTGTGAACGCGCTGACCCAGTTCACACTCTCGGCATAATTATCTGGTCACAAAACAGCTGCAGCTTCATAAATCAGTCAACAGTCTGTGATTTTAGAGAAGAGCCACTGATTAAATCAAACAACATATGGCAATGCATAACATTTAACCAAACCGCTCTCTGATCTGTAATTACACTCCACTCATGATCACTTTCATCAAAAGAAGGTCTGTTTCATCTGCAGTAAGTTCTATTTGGAGCTATGGCCCTGCTCTTTGTGTGAATAAGTGGAAAACCTAAGGCAGGGAGATCACCATCTAGACTCCACCCAGACAACAGAGCAGACATCAGTGACAGAGACACTGATAATGTCAGACTCGGCTTTAGAAGGAGGACCCGGCGTAAGGTGAGTTAGAAAGCAGCTTGTAGGGAGAGCAGCAAGAGTAAGCAGGCTAAAGCAGCACTGTTATCCAAGCTAAGCAGTTTAAATATGGTGCCCTGGGTGAGATTTACTAAATGGATCCATAAAAGAGAATCAGCTGAGCCGTCAGCTGATGTGAGCTGGCACCGACATCAGTGATGTACTGGGACTGACTTTGTGGACCGCCTGAACCAATGCTGCCCCGTTTGAGGAAAAAAAAAAAATTACTTTTCTGCTGGTCAAGTGCAAGGTTATAATAGTTTTGGATTTTTCATTGTAGTTTAGTTTTATTTAGTTTTTTTTTTTTTTATCTTTTTTTGAGCAATGTAACAGTACATACAAAGGAGCAGAGTTACAGTGCATTCATTATACATTGCCTTTTCTATCATTTTCCCCCATGCCCAAACCAACCCCAAGGCCCACCGAGAAGGGGCAACAGCAGAAATAAGAACACCATAACATAGTCTCTGAGCAGTAGAAAATCAAATAAGTACAAGCAGTATCCAATCTGTGATGTACAAGAATATTAACTGAGCTAATGGAAAAAGAAGAAAATAAATTTTTAAAAAAACAAAAAAAAGTCATAGCTTGTAGATACCTGTGCTTACATTAAAATGTTAGACAGTTTTATTTAGTTTTGACCTTTTTTTTTTCTCTAATTCAGTTAGGGTTTGTTTTTTTAAACATTCTTTTTATTGAACATTTTCAAAGTTATACAGTCCAGCACAGCACACACAGGTTGCACAAAACACACAGCAAATCCAAAATATATGTCAGTTCAGTTCACTTTTTTTAAATTTACAAATTATTTAAAATACATATACAAGTTGTATTCATAATTTCCAGCAAGATATGATTTTGTGAAAAGGGTAACCCCAGAAGCTATCCATAGCTTATAAAAAGGGACCCAAGACATTAAGCAAAACAGGGGTTGTTATTATGAAAAACAATCCCTATTTCTAACTAAGCTAAAACTGAACCCTTGCTCTCAAAACGACCTAAGGTAATTTTAATAAATAAGACAGTATAGAATTTAAACAGTATGAACACATCAGCACATCGGGCACATGAGGCAAAAAATACAATAACACAGATTTAAATTTAAGATGTTTGAGAAGAAGTTTTTGTTTTAATTGTTTTTTAAATATGGACAGGAATGCAGACTCTTTTATGGTGCTCTCAGTCTCCTTCCAAGTCTGCGGTCCTGTAGCTGTCACACTAAGACTTGAACATTTTCAGTTTCCTGTCCACAGCAGTGATCTCAAAAGTCCCCTCTAAGTCTGTCTCAGGTAGTTGCAGTCCTAGTTCCCAGATACTCCAACACTCCGCCAAACTCTGCTGCAAAGACGTCCCTCCTATCACCAAAACAAAATCTTTAATTCAGCTAGTTTTAATTAGTTTTTAGAGCAGGTTTGGTAGTTTTTATTAGTTTTCGTTTTTTTCTAAATGCTTAGTTTTAGTATTAGTTTTAGTTTTTTCATATCTTTTATCTTCCTCGCCATCATATTTAAATAAATCCCAGACAGGACTCTGGAGCTTTCTCCCAACTTTAGTCTCCATGTTTCCAGGTAGAGTGGGGACGAGAAGATGACTCTAAACAACAAGTGACGAGAGGTGACGGACCGTGAAGTGTTGTATGATGCCGCCAGTTAAATTGCTCGAGCAAAATAAATCGATTTCATATCAATCCCACATTAGCAAAGACAAAAACTAAGGGAATTTTATCCATAATTTTTAGATGTTTTAGTTAGTTTTGTAAACACACAATACAGTTTCAGTTACTTATTATTTTTTTCTTTTAATTATAGTTTTTATTTATTTAATTTAACGAAAATGTTTTTTCAATTATAGTTTTCGTCATTTCGTCACTTTTTGTTAACGATAGTAACCATGGTCAATAGTTGATACAATAACATACATAGAAATTGTATTTTTGAGATGTTTACAACAAACTATGTGATGATGTAGAAATTCTAAGTGGTCTTTTTATTATTTAATCTCCAAAGTGAATATATGAACATTTAGCAGATATCCATCATTTAGCTTCTCTCTGTCAGAATGAATATTTCAATAGATTTCTCTCAGTAAAAAAACTCCCAATTTATATATCTACATTTGAAAGCTGCAGTGGTAGAAGGAAGGTGTTGTTGTGTCAGGATGTAGAAAATCTAGCTTATGTCGCCACAGTTTTGGCCAATCACATGTGTTTTTACAGATGGATAACAATAATAAATGTGTGATTGACAGCTGTAGTTGCCAATCACAATCACTACGTGACCTGTATATGACTCTTCTACTTTACTCCATGTCCAATATGGAAACTTGGAAAAGTGGTTTCATATTTCCATAAGAGTATGAAACAACATTAGGTTCATCTGTATTTAAAACTTTTGGATTTGGACTGAGAGGAGAGAGCTGCAGTAGGAAGGTGTGTATTGTCACACATGTTTTTACCTCTGGTTTTGGTTCTTGGAGGTATAATTCTTAAATTTTTATTTCAGCTCTAAAATGAAAAGCTTTCCCAGTTACATATAATTTTATCATTAAACAAACTAAACATATTGCAACTATAGTAAAGATGCATTCTGTGATATATACACTTTGAATTATGACTGGAAACAACACATATATATGCAGGTATCCAACCATTTATTGTGGATATCTATGTCTGTCCATAATAATAAGTATAATAGGAATGGTAACATGGAAGGGGAGGAGGTTGACACTTTCTACAAGCTAAAATATTGACCTCTGGATGAATTCTGTCTCATATGTTTGTCCTGTGTTTCCTCTATCCGTCCCTCAGGTGACCGTCCACTATGAACAGAAGGACGGAGCCGTGATCCCCAAGAGAGTCCACACCATCGTGATCTCAGTCCAACATGATGACTGCATTTCTCTGGAAGACCAGAAGAAGGTCCTCAAAGAGAAGGTGAACAGCCTGAGCTCCTGAGTGTGTTTTATCACAGGACCAACGTCGTATGTTTGGTATTAATGCAAGGGTGCTTTTCTCAGGTCATTGACGCTGTGGTTCCTGCTAAATATCTGGACGATAAGACCATCTACCACCTCCAGCCCAGTGGTCGCTTTGTCATCGGAGGACCCCAGGTGAACGTCAAACAAATTAAAAAAAAAACTAAACAAGTAAAAAAAAACAAAAAACTGTTGATCCACTAATCCTATCAATACTTGTAAATAACTGGTGTAAAATGCAGTTTGTCATCTGTTCATGGTCATCAGATATGACCCATTTGGACGTTCAGAGGCTCCGTAGTGAATGTGGAAACACCCTTATCTTCTATAATATTGATTCACCAGTAAAACCCACAGAGTTTGATCAGTGACAGTGGATGGAGATGTTTGTTTTTACGTTCAGTTAATGATATATTTTACTGGAAAAAAAATCCCTTTTATTCCTCCATTTTCTCAGTTTTTGATGTAACATTCAACTTTAATTTGAGCTTTTATGGACATCAATCATGGTCTGTAAATTTAATATAGGAAAATACCTGATTTTCACTAAAGAATGCTAAATACTGAGCGTAATATTATTATAAATGGTACCAGGCACAACAAACCCCGCCCCCCACACATATTGTAGCTCATTTTGACATCAATCCATCTGATGTCATCATGTCTGTGCATGTGCTGATGTCAGCATATCAATTGCCTCTATATATGTGCCAAGTTTAAAGTAAATTGAAACAAAATCGATGTTTTATAGGCATTTAAAATTTCGCCCATTATAAGTAAATGAGAGAAGAAAAACATTTTTAACTTTGATCTACTTTTCCCACAATGTAATCACATCTATTCTGGGTCACTGTCAATCTGTAAACTCAATTTGGTATTAATTCAACAAATAGTTTTGTTGCTACAGACATGTGAAATTTTGTCATTTCTAAGTAAATGAGGGAAAAAAAATTTTTAAATTCATCTCAAATTTAAACTTTGATCTATTTTTCCCAAAATGTAATGAGATCTATTCTGGGTCACTGGCAATCTATAAACCAAATCTGGTATGAATTCAACCAAGAGTTTTGCTGCTAGAGTGTTAACAAACAAACAAACTAACAAACGGAACCAAAAACAATACCCCTTGCTTCCCTTCGGGGGGGTGGGGTAATTAAAGTCTCCACTGTTTAAGATAGAGGCGATGATAAAAGTGAAATGGGAAAGAGAATTTGACATAGAAATTGATGATATAGATTGGCTAAACGTGGAAATTACATCATACAACTACTAGCTCTTGGACATGGAAGGAATTTGCCTGGAAAAACCTTATAAGATTTTTTATTACACCCAAGTTTAAAAGTAAACAGTTACAGAGGCCTCAGGAATGTTGGAGAGAATGCAGGGAGATAGATGTTGACCATTCTCATGTGTTTTGGAAATGTTTAAAGCTTTTGGAATATTGAGAAATGATCTACAATGTCCTATGTCAAGTATTACTATACACAATTCCAAAGAAACCTGAAATTCTTTATTTATGCAACTTTGGTGATGGCACTATATGTGAATACGATAAATATTTGGTAAAGGTGATGTTGATAGCTGCAAAAAAATGTATAACTAGGAATTGGGGGAAGATGAACGTGCCATCAAAGGATCAATGGATAAATATGATCGAGGACATATTTCTAATGGAAAAACTAACACACAGATTGAGACTACAAGAACCACAAATGAACAAAAAGTGGAAAAAATGGACATTATATAAGCAAAATAATTGATAAGACTGTGCTACGCAGACTTATTCATGTTGTTGTGTTTTCTTTTTGTTGTTGTTCTTTTAAAACTAATAAAATATAAGTTACAAAAAAAAGATAGAAGCGATGATACTGTACAGCACCTATGGATGCTAGTAAAATCATTTTAAACAGGTATATAAATAAGTAAATAAAAGTTGAACAAAAAACAAAGACAACCACGCTTATAAAAAACATTCCTGCTTTTGACATTTATCTATATAATGTTTTGTGATACTGTACCAATTCTCAAAAACACTACTGATTTCTAAATAGTAGTTAACATACAAAGTTCAGTCAGAATTTGTGTTAAAAAAAACAACAGCTACTAGATAATTGCAATAATACAAATGCAAATTCCACCGCTTGGGTTGTATATAAAAGTAACCTTAAAAAATGGTATTAATAAAACAATTTGTATATATAGTATAGCACTTATCAACTAAATAAACTAAATATAACAAAAAGGGTGAAAAATAACACAAATAAATATATATATATTCATATGAAATGGGGAAAACAATGTGGTAAAAGTCAGTTTGAGGCTTGGATTGAACAGACGCCACTGTCTCAGCCGCTGTATTTCCTCGGCTCCAAACCCTCAGGCTCTTATTTCAGAGGCTCTGTCCCCCATAGTCTTCATCCCAGCGTCTGGAACAGATAAAATGCCCCGGCCAGAGGATCTCTGAGTGCAAACAGGGTCGTATGGGGATAAAAGATCCTAGATATGCTGAGGACTCGGACTACTTAGTGTTTAATAAGTAATTAAAAGAACCTCTCCATTCTGCAGTATACTGGAAGCCTGTGGAAAGAGTCTGTTACTGTTGAGCAGAGTTTTGGTGCCATTCTATACATTTTCCATCGACTCCTGTAAAAATCTCATCCACTAATTCTTTGTCAATGTGATCAAATTAGCCAAAATAGTTTCTGTATCTGTACTGCAATATATTGGGTTGTAACTCGTGCATCGTATTACATATTGTATTCTTGCCAATGCACAGTCCTATGCACAACACTGAGTGAAATATTATCATTTTTACAATTACTGTATGTCAGAATTGAATAAGTGATTCATTTTGTTTATTGATCAGCATCAGACAAACTCTTGCTTCAGCATTTTTGATTGAAAGAAAATTAGGCAAAATTTGTTCCTGTGTCAAAGGTGTCTGTTTATATTTTCAAAGCTATGTAAAGAAACAACATATATTTAATTTTAATATATAAAAAATTAAAAAAAAAAAATTAGTAAACTTTCTGTGCAAAATATAAACTGAAAAGTGCCCTCTTTCACTGATAAGAAAAATAAATAAATTGGTTATTTATTAATAAACAAACCTTTCATCAACACAAAATTATTACTTAGCTACTCAAATAAATTCATTTTGAATAATATAAAATAGAAATGTTCTTAAAATGTTACCAAAGCTTAAACAAGATGATAAAACTATTATATTAATGTATTTATTGTGTTTTATATTTCAGCATTAATTGTCATTATTATTATTTATTTTGTATTTGGTACATTATGACTTATTTGATGTATTTTAACAAGGCGACACGGTGGTGCAGTGGTTAGCACTTGTGCCTCACAGCAAGAAGGTCCTGGGTTTGATTCCAACACCAGTCGACGGGGGTGGGACCTTTCTGTGTGGAGTTTGCATGTTCTCCCCGTGTCTGCGTGGGTTCTCCGGGTACTCCGGCTTCCTCCCACCATCCAAAGACATGCACTAATAGGTTAATTGGTTAATCTAAATTGCCCATAGGTGTGAATGTGAGAGTGATTGTTTGTCTCTATATGTTCAGCCCTGCAATGAACTGGCGACTTGTCCAGGGTGTACCCCGCCTTCGCCCCTATGTAGCTGGGATAGGCTCCAAGTGACCCCTGTGACCCTAGTGAGGATAAAGCGGGTTCAGAAAATGAATGAATGAATGAATGAATGATGTATTTAAAAATAAAAAATAAAATTCAAGTACCCCCTGGGCTTCTTCCAAGTACCCCTGGGGTTACACGTACCCCACTTTGGGAACCCCTGCTCTATACCAACATGTGTCAGAGCAGATATGAGAATAGGGCCATCATTAAGTATGCAGATGACTCTGTTATTATCAGCTTACTCCAAGAGAGTGAAACCAGTCATGGCCCAGTTATTGATGACTTTGTACAGCGGTAGGAGGAGTCCGACCTTCAGCTGAACATATCTAAAACCAAAGGTATGGTTACTGGTTTTAGAAAACAACAAGACAGACACGGAGTCACTTTAATTAAAGGTCAAAAAATACAGCAAGTGCAATCATATAAATACCTTGGGACCATAATTGAGGAAAAATGTAACTTTGATGTAAACTGCAAATCTGTCTCCAAAAAGGGCCATCAGTGCCTTCACTGCCTCAGGAAACTTGCCCACTTCCACATTGACCAAACAGTCTTGACTCTTTTATCGTTCTTTTATTGAGTCTGTTTTTCTTTTTGCTTGGTGGCATGGTTCGGTCAGACCTCAGTTACAGAGAAAAACTCACTGAACCGAATAGTGAGATGGTCCAGGTCCTGATTGGTGAGTCCCAGTCTTGTCCTGCCTCCCAGTACACTGAACAGGTACAGAGGATGGCTTTATCAGTTCTTAATAATGACTCCCATCCTCTGTGGCACTGGTTCTCAGTCTTTTTCTCTTGGACCCCCCTTTGGAAAACAAAAAATCTCCAGGCCCCCCTCAACCCCAACAACATTGTAACAGTAGTGAAATTCTAACTTTTATTGAAAGAAACTTTAATATTGTAACTATACTTTTTGCTTTTCCTTGAATAATTTTTTGTCCAATTTAAATATAACTTAGATTTTGCTTGAATAATACAAATAAACTCAACAAGACTGCACCCCGAGGCAATATTTTTTCCAAATAAAAATAGGAAATGCACAATTATCTTACAACTATGACAATAAAGTTACTTTTTTTAGAACAACAAACTAATTTTGGTAACAAAGATGAACATTTGAACAATATCAGTGGCTGTGTTAAGCCTGTTTACGTTGCACATCTCAGAACATTAAAGTGCAAACTGTACAAACTGTGCAGAAACAGAAACATTGCACATTTTTCCAGTCAAAGCTCAATAAGTAGTGACATTTTATTTTATTTTTTTTTTTATTTATTGTATTTCTTAGCTCTATTTATTATTGTGGCTTTTAAATTTTTTAATTTTAAGTTCCTATCCTGATGTTTATCCTGGACACATTTTTTATTTCCCTAAGGTTTTTTTTTTTTTTTTAAATTGTATTTTATCATTGATCTTTTTTATTTTATCTTTTTTTTTTTACTTATTTTGTGACTCATGCTTTATTGGTGAAAAGCGGAACACTGAGTACATTTTTGTCTTGACACTTGACGAAGTACCTGTCTGTTAGGTTCATTGTGTGCTTTATAATGGAATACCTAACAAATCTACCGACAGATATAAATAAAGTAACCTTGAACCTTAAACTCACTTCTAAAAGCCTTGTCTTGTGTAACAACAGATTTAATGGAAGGTTGTTGCACAGGGTGGCACAAGTTTTTTCTGTACAAATTAGAGCTGTGAGATTTGGTGATTCAGTCATTTTACAACTAGTACAGGTAGTACTGTGATTTGAGTCTACTTGCTTCAAACACAGAAAACAAAAGATAAAAAAAAAAAAAAAAAAAGCAACTTCTGTGTTCTACAAAGTATTAAATTCAATTCAACTGTATTTACAGAGCACATTTCATACACAAGGCAGACTCAATGTGCTTCATAACAGGTACACTACAAACAAAAAGTTAAGGATATTTCTTTTTTTTTTGTCATTGTTTTTTGTCATTTTTGCCATTTGTAAATAAAACTATGTCTGGTCATTAAGAAAATGTGTTTCAATTCACACACGAAAAAGTAAAAAGCGCTGTCCAAGAATCCCAACTAAAAAAAAAAAATGGCACAAAAATTAAAAATATCCTTAACTTTTTGTTTGTAGTGTATGTAACATCAAAACATAATTTAAAAAAAAAAAAGTGCTTCAGAGGTCCACCTGAAAACACGCTGGACCTGGATGTGCAGCCTTTTACAATTGTATAATCGTACATGCTGACACTCCAACTGTGATTTCTGTTGTGTGTTTTTTTATACTTCATGAAACATCCATTTCCGTTTATTTCCAGGGGTAGCTGACAGTCTGTGTGGTACACTTCCTGTTATTTAATCGTTTTTCTCCACCACAGGGCGATGCTGGTGTGACGGGGAGGAAGATCATCGTGGACACATATGGAGGTTGGGGTGCACACGGAGGCGGAGCTTTCTCTGGTAAAGACTTCTCCAAGGTTGACCGCTCTGCTGCGTACGCCGCCCGCTGGGTGGCCAAGTCTCTGGTCAAAGCCAAGCTGTGCAGGAGAGTCCTGGTCCAGGTCAGTGATGAAGTCCATCACAACCCCCATAAAACCAAAGTCAGACATGTTGTTTTTTTTATGGCTTGATCTTTATTGAGTTTTTCTTTTATATATAAAAAAAAGAATTTAAAAAAAGGACAAAATAATAGTAAAAAAAAAAAAATTAAGACCATACATGCTATACAGTTCCACACCTTATGCCAGTTATCAGTGCCAGTATACTGAAAACATGTGGACAATGTCTGACCAGACAAAACATAAATAATAATAATAAGGACGATGCCAATAATATACACATAGTGTGGTATATACATGGTTACAACAGTCATTACTTATCACTAATTCCAGTTTACATTCTTGAGCTGGAAACGTCATTGACCTGTGTAAGAGAAGTAGTGGGCCCATTTGTCATTGTAATCATCTACTCTATTTAACAGTCTGTAAGATAATCTTTCAAATGCTGCCAATTGACCAAGAGAGGTATACCACTGGGGGAAAGTTGGAGTCGATGGAGCCTTCCACTCCCTTACTAAGAGTTTTCTCCCCTGCATGATGGCAGTTTGTACCCATTGCACAGCAGAGGAGGGCAAAAAACTCAAAACAGAAGGATCCCCTAGCACACAGGTGTCAAACATGTGGTCTGGGGGCCAAATCCGGCCCGCCAAACGGTTCAATCCGGCCCCTGGGATGAATTTGTGAAATGCGAAAATTACACTGAAGATACTGATAAACAAGGATGTTAAAATCATTTTAGGTCAATTCAATCTAAAGTGGGTCAGACCAGTGAAATACTACCATAATAGCCTGCAAATAATGAAAACCATTTTTTTTCTCCTTTGTTTTAGTGTAAAAACAGTAAAATTACATAAATGTTTACATTTACAGGCTAGCCTTATACAAAAAATGTGAATAACCTGAACAAAAATGTCTTATGTATGTGGAACTTTAACAATATTCTGCCTGTTATTCAATGTTGTGTGTATTTGTAGATCCACTGTGATCTGTAAGTTGTGATGCACATGTATAAATGATAAAACTAAGGTGTAATATTGTTCGATTGCAATTGTTTTTTCTTAAGAACTTTCAGGTTGTTCATAGTACTAGTTCGGCCCCCTTCAGATCATATTAGGTTGCATGTGGCCCCTGAACTAAAATGAGTTTGACACCCCTGGCCTAGCACATAAAGCCTATTAGTAAAGGAAATGCCCTGACCAGCAACTTTCTCCACTACAGTGTGAACCGAAGACCAGTATTCCTGGATTTTGGGACATTCCCAGAGCATATGCAGAAGAGTGCCACTATCCTGCTGGCACTTCCAACAGGCATCAGTCCCCGCTAGCCCCACTTTCTGTAATCTGGAAGGTGTCCAGTATACTCGGTTTAAGATCTTAAATTGGACCAACCTTGATCGTAATTCTCGCGATAATTTTTTCATATTCTTAAGAATTCTACTCCACTCATCTTCTGAGAAGCTGACTTTTAAGTCAGTTTCCCATGTTCTTTTGAGAGACAGCATATTAAGCTCAGAGGCCGATAGTAACATTTTATAATAGACTGATGCCTCATGTCCACCTCCAAAAACATTTTTTATGCCCTCCAAAGTGTCACAGCTCGAGGGGGGGCTTTGTGTGTGAGTCAGACATGGTTAAAGCAGAAACATCTGAACTAATATATGTGAGTTCATCTTGCAGGTGTCGTATGCCATTGGAGTTGCCCACCCTCTCTCCATCTCCTTGTTCACCTATGGGTCCTCAAAGAAAACAGAGTCAGAGCTGCTGCAGATCGTCAACAAGAACTTCGACCTGCGACCAGGAGTCATTGTCAGGTAAATTATTTTATATTACTTGAGAATAACTGTTTTTTCTAACGCTCATTTTTTGCAGGTTTTTGTGGTTGTTTTTGTGTGCAAAGAGCTCCTGGTGAAATGTATTGTTCATTGTCTTTTTTTTATACAACCACTAGGGGGAGCCAAAGAGTAGCATCAACATATAATCACTTTATGATTTTAACCTTTTATACTTTTTTTTTTTTTTTTTTTTTACAAACTACTACAAACACAATAATAGTGTTATAATAATTTATTTAATTCAGTTTATAAATACTTTCAGGTAAAAGCTTGAGGTTAAACATCATCCAGGCTAAAGAAATGATCCAAACAGGAGGAAATGAGTGTGACAGCAGTTATGGAGTGATTGTGGTGACTCATACAGGTTCCCATTTAACTGCTTTTCTGAAGAGTTATTTACTAATAATGTCAGATAGCATTAAAAGCAGTAGGTAATAACTACTGCAGCTTGAAATTGAAACCAGTGCAGATGTATTTAAAGTGGAATACCGCTTACAGCCACTAGATGCTGGTTCATAAAAGGCCTGGCTTCTATAGACTCACATTTAACTGTCTAAAAATACCATCTCAATCTTTTTTTTTTTTTTTTGTCAAGGATTCATCTGAGTGTAATTATCTGTATTTGGAGTGTTGGGGTCAATCTATAAATTACTGCTCCATTTAAAAGATTTTAAGGCTAATGGAAGGGAAAACTCCTGGCTCTGTCAGCTTCTTATTTACAAACTGTGACTAAAATTTTTGACAAATGTTAAAATACTAATAGTAATTGGTTTTCGTCAAAAGTTTCCTGATTGATTTTCAGGTTTATGGAAATATTTTGTGACAGCATACAGAGTGAATCCAGCAAAATATAAATGTTAAGTTGTAATATGTAACTTTTCCACCTTATGTAACTAAAAACAACTAGACCTATGTTATATAGTAATGTCAACTTATATATTTAAATGAACAAACTCAGAGATTTCACATTTTATTCAATGTAAATTCAGTTAAATAAAACTTGAACTGGTTTGTAAAATGTCGAAATAAGAACTCCCATGATCCCATGCTACTTCAGTATATCACCTGCTAATATGGGTGCTTCTATGACACTGGGTTCATTTTGGTACCTGGCATTTTACCAGCTTTTTAGACCCAATAATAAAAGAGAAATTTAGACATATTTTCCCCCAGGACGTACCTAATGATGACCTCAGATAAATGCAAAAAAATTATACTCTTGCACTGAGACATCTCAAAATTAATGAATTTTTAATAAAATATTGGGGCCAAAAATAGGAACAAAATTAGGACATGAAAACTACCCAGGTGTCAGTGCATTTGATCTGGAAAACATGGCTTGAAATGGTCTTATATACCATTATAAATAAAGACACTGTGTTAAATTTGATGATCCTAGTGGTTTTTCTAATCCAGACATGCAGGTATTTCATAAATCTCAGTCTCATTCCAGGTTTCGTGTGTAACCCATTGTGTCCACATGCAGAACCTGCCCAGTTAAACACATATAAACTGCAAATGATTTTGCAACAGCGGCCATTTTTGTGACACACTCTGCCTTGCAGAATTAGTTTGATTCTCAAAATGTACCTATGAGAGAATAGAGATTGTTTATTGTTTATAAAGAGATATTCAGAAAAATAGTAGAGCATAATTTTCATGTCCTTTTGACCATGTTAAATGCAGATTTTTGTATTAAATATAATGTTAAATAATATAAACATGTGTTTTATCTGAAAAATAGTTTCAGTTTTGTCTCAGTAAATATTTATTTTTAAAATAGACCCAAAGTGCTTCCAAACTTGCTTCATAACATTCATCTACATCTGGTTTGAATTGTTAGCCCCCATGTCCTGTTTTTAGGGACCAGTTTCATAGAAGCACCCATATGTCTTTTGTATTTGTTTTGATTCAGATAAATTACATCCATACAATGTGTTGAAAATAACCCAACTTCCTGTGAATCCTCCCCAGGGAACTGAACCTGAAGAGGCCGATCTACCAGCAGACGGCCTCGTACGGTCACTTCGGCCGACCCGAGTTTACCTGGGAGATGCCAAAGAAACTCGTCTTCTAAATACTCCACCTGCTCGTCCTGATCCACCACGAGGCTTCTGTAAGCGAGTCAGGGTGTGTTTTTATAGGAAGAAATGAAGCCAAAGTTAGGGAAAAGTCAGCTTTTAGGAGGGGATAGTTTTATGCAAATGTGGCGGTCGGAATCGGACGTAAAATAACACGATCTCTGCCCTGCAAGCCCAACACCACAAGAGAAAGCGCAGCCAACATTTCCACCCACGTTCCTTTTCTTCAACAGTGTATTGGTCTTTGAGAACTAAATGTATGGGAACACAACAGTTAATACAACACTACAACCAAATGGATTTTGCCCCAAAGCTGTGAATGTACGACTTCAGAGCTCTCATTTGCAAAAAGGTGCTATAACAAAAGCAGATTTTTTTGTCTTTTTTTTTTTTTTTTTTTTATCAGTGATTATGTCATTTTTTAAAAAACAAATCTGCTCAACCAAAGGCTTTAGATGAAAACAATCTTATTTTACACATTTCATCTTGACAGAAAATGCCTTTTTTAAGTCTTACATTGTCACATGTTACAGTTTAACCACGTGTTAATATACGCCCATGTATCCGTCGTACATTCTGCCCTGCTTTGCTTTAGTGGCTTTTATTCAACAGCTCACCTGATGGTAGATTTGTACCTTTATGTCTTTTTTTTTTTTTTTTTTTTACCTACAGAGCTTTCTGCTGTGACTGAGTCTTAACTGTAACTCGACCTCTCACTTGATTGTGAGGCAATCTATTGTAATTAGTCTCGCTCGTAGCAGTGGATTTACTAAGCTGTGCATTGTTGAGACTTAGCATTTTGTGTCCAACAATTGCTGTGTTTTTCTAATTTTTATGCCTGTGCTGATGTAAGAGAAGCTGGCCACATATTTATATATCAGAGTATTTTTCTGCAGATCTTTCCTTTTCTAATATAAAATCTGATCCTCTGCTGAGACTACATGACAGCTTTTACACTGTTGATTTCTGCTCGTCTGCATGGGCCCAGAGGAGAGAGAACCAACAGTAACTTTGGCTTTTGCCGCTGCTTAATTACATACAAAGTATTTCACTGTTAACACTTAAGAAACCTGAAATGGTTTAATCCACACTCACTTTAAAACTACCATGACTATAACAAGTTTGGGACATTGGTGGGAACAAACCCCACTTTAATCTACATCCAACTTTGTTTTTTAAGAGAGGTATATTTCTGTTTAATGTGTTGATCTGTGTCCTTTCCTGTCAGATTGAAATGACAGCGTAAACGGACAATGTAAATAATTGTCAACAATAAAGAAAAGACAGAAATTGGCCTTGGCTGTTTTCACTTCATGTTTGTAAAACATTAGAGTATTTTAACAAAAATAAGTGATATCCACGATTTATTACCCCACCCCCCCAAGGGGAGGCAAGGGGTATTGTTTTTGGTTTGGTTTGTTTGTTAACACTTTAGCACCAAAACTATGGGTTAAATTCATACCAAATTGGGTTATAGATTGTCAGTGACCCATAATAGAGGTCATTACATTTTGGGAAAAATAGGTCAAAATTTCGATTTTTTTAATGAATTTTTAGAATCTTCTTCCCCTATTTATTTATAATGGGTGAAGTTTCACATGTCTCTAGCAGCAAAACTATTTGTTCAATTCATACCAAATTGGGGTTATAGATTGCCAAAGACCCAGAATAGATGTCATTACATTTTGGGAAAAGTACGTCAAAGTTAAAATTTTTTATGAATTTTTTAAATCTTTTTTTTTTTTCTCCCATTTACTTCTAATGGGCGACATTTCACATGTCTATAAAAACAGAAATTTAGTTTCAATTCACCTCAAACTTGGCACATATATAGAGGCAATTAACCCTCTGATGTATGAATTATGAGGACCTTAGTCAAGATTATTTTCCTGAGTGCTTTTATTACACTTTAGGCATAAAAAAAAAAAAAGTGATTGAAATTATTTTAATGAACCTATTTTTAATGGAAGTACAAAAATGCCCACTCAGCTGGACACCATGCATTTAATTTTTGAAGTAAAGAAACATGTATTTAAAATGCAATATCAGAAAGTGATATACTGTGTGAAAACTACAAAATAGTTTTTTTAATGCAGCTAATCTGGTGTTTTCTCACATTTTAGCATACTCTGATACTAGTTATTACTCCTTCATGGAGCTAATATGCAAAAAAACCATTTTTTTGTTTAAGAAAACTGTTAATTATAGTCTAATAACAACTAGCAATTGATTTACACTCAAACATTTTACTGAAGATCAGGTTTATCAAGAACAGCAAGTTACAGTAATGGTGTGAATTGCAGTGTATGAGATGATCCATGAGTGTCCAATGTGTTGGCTGATATGCAACTAAAACCACAAAATCCATGAATATGCAAGAGAACATCTGTAAAATAACTGTCCACGGCAGTGACCACTATGCATGAAAGGGTTAATATGCTGATGTCAGCACATGCATAGACATGATGACATCAGCTGGATCAATGCCAAAATAAACTACGGTACGTGTGAAGGGTGGTGTTTGTTGTGCCCGGCACCACTTGTTACATTCATTTGATCGTGTCTGTGTGATCATGGTTGCAATTTATAGCCAAAGTGAAGTGATCAGATGTGGGTTCATGTGGGTTAATATTAGATTTAACAAAAAAAAAAACATCAACATTCAGATTTTTGGGAAAACATATGCTTAGAAATGTTCATTCACAGGAAGTTTTGAGCACAACATTGGTTCTTCAGACTCCAAACAAAAGAAGTAAAACAGATCAAATAAAAGCAAATAAAATGGAAAAATAAAGAGCAGAGGTTTTTTTTATATACACTTTTATTTGTTGAACATTAAGGCATATAGATGTACAATCATATGACTTTTCATCAAAATAGAATTTACAACCTAAACGCTCTTTGGTTTTCATTATCAAAATAATACATAAGGCACATAGGGAGCATTTTGCATTTTAACAGAGTATACTGAACTGATTCTATGAGGTTTAAAAGTGCCTGTTAGTTAGTCAGAAGGCTTCCGTCACTGATTACAAAAGAAGTTAGCTTTCTTGGCAGATATTTAACCACAGTGACACGAGTAACGTAAGCGTTCTCACAAGCTAACTACACAGGAATGTTTATTTTTAAGCTTTACAGGATCTTGATTAACAAAAATAATCTATTATATCGTAGCTACTGTATCGTACAACCAGAGCGGCTGCAGCTACACTACACAAAACAAATATACACAATGGATCCTCAGCGTAAAAACAAAGTCCATTCGCACAGAGACGCCGGGAGGCCGAAGCAAACGGAGGTCGTTCTGCTTTGAAATGAACAATGCAGCTGGTGATGTAACTTATTTTCCTGAGTGCAAAGATCAGAGACGGACCAGTCGATGAGGAGAGAGAGCGATCTTAAAGACCGAAAAGGATTGTGGCCAAGCAGGCGACGCAAACCATGAAGTAAAATGAAACACCTCTAGTGCTTCATTAAAGCCAACATGTTGCTTGAGCAGCTTCAGATATGTAAAAAGCATCTTACAAGTACAAGTTGTTAGAACAATGCATATTATAAAAGTAGCATAATGTTTTATGTCAAACGATGGGTTTCAAAAAAAAACAAAAAAACCCTGTGAACTGAAGCCATACCTGGAGTAAAGGCAAATACAACCAGATTTTTTAGACGATAGATCAAGTAGTCAAGTAGAAACCAAAACAGACATCATTAACATCAGTAACGTGGTCAGCTCTTTCCACAGCGTATGCAGAATATTTCCAGTCTTTATGCATTCATCTATCAAACGTTACAGACTCTTTTGGAACTGGCATCATGAAACAGCTTAAAGTTTTTCTCAGCGACTAAGGAGATGGAGATTTTAGCACCCACTAGGGTTCTAACAGACTTTAAAGTAGCTGTAAGCAGGTTTAACTCCTCCTGTTTGCATCTGTAAGTGCAGTCAGGTGTATATTTAAAAAAAAAAAAAAAGAGAAAAGAAAAGAAAAAGGGAAAGGCAAAGAAAGGAACGGAAGGAAATAAATGGCATTAAAAACTGTTGTAATAAGAGGAGCTACGCTTGTTGATAAATATTGTACATCAGGGGTGTCAAACTCATTTTAGTTCAGGGGCCACATACAGTATGGCCAGATCAGCAAAATAAAAACAGTGAAAAAAGGTTACATTTAAGTAAAAGTTACATAATGAAAATGTTTATATCTAAAAAATTTCTTTAAAATTGTGAGCATGACCAACTTGAAATACCTTAGGAAAATGAAGAGCAATTTTAACAATATTCTGTCTCAGTTTATCATTTATACATGTACATTACAACTTACAGATCACAGTGGATCTACAAAGACACATTTAGTAACAGACAGAATATTGGTAAAATTGCATTTACTTCTCTTAAGACATTTCAGGTTGCTCATTTTGGTTCAGGTTCTTCACATTTTTTGTGAAGGGATAGTTTATAAATGTAAACATTTTCATGTAATTGTACCTTTTTACACTAAAACAAAGAGAAAACTTTGTCGTTGTCATTATTTATTGGTTATTATGATAATATTTTACTGGTCTGATTCACTTCAGATCAAACTGGTCTGTATGTGGAACCTGAACTAAAAGGATTCTGGTACCAATAACGGTTAATATCTTCAGTATAATTTTTGCATGTCGAGCTGAAATGGACCCTTTTGTTGGGCTGCATCTTTGACACCTGTGCTGTACATAATTAAAAAACATCCTTTTAAAACTACATCATTATTTTATAAACCATTTTACATATTGACATTAAAGCGGTAAGTGTGTAAAACGTGACAAGATGAAGAAATAATGATTCATCAATACTGTTAATTGAACCGATTTCAGAAGTTTCCCGTTTGCCCACTAGAGGGGGCCACAGTGATCATTTTTCAACTGTACAGCTCTTATTGTGGTTATATTTCTTTGAAACTCATTTAATGGATCTTTAAATCGAGAACAGGAGCACACATACATAACTGTACATACATAACTGTTCTGACACTGAACACACCATCAGTTACAGGTTATCTGTCTCCATCTTATTGCTGTATTTTTAATTCGTGTTATCAAATAGTCAAGAGAAAAGAAGCTGATAAGGCTGTTTGTGTTTTAGCACCAGTGCTACAGGTAAACTGATATTTGGCACATATTGTAACAGTAATGAGGAGACCAAACCAGTGCACAACTGTGTGGTCACATATACTCTGATCCATCTACCTAAACACATTCTATCCCGGGTCAGCGAAAGCAACATGGATCTAATTCTGTACGTCTCTCTGACTATAGCGATTAAAACCAGGACCTGTAAGTAAGCCCGGTGCGCAGTGCTCTTTGGCAGAATTCGACAGCAGCAAAGATAAGCAGAAATACTACATGAGGTTAAAGATCGAGAAAGAGGAGGAAAATTATACCAGCTGTTAAGAGAATATCAGCAATAGTCCCACTGGAGACATGCCTTAAAGATGCATTAAGCAATTTTTAAGACACACCTGTTATGCTGTAATAACACAAAAGTGACCGTACTATCAGTCTGTCCATTCACTGTTCATTTTGCTTTTCAAATGGAAAATGCAACCTGCAGCATTAACAGGCTGCCATCAGATACACACCCACTTATAAACCAATCCTTGTCAAGTATAGAGATGCACATGATGATGATGGACAGGCCCATGTCGAGTAGGTATGATGCAAAGTTGTTTAGTTCACCCCCAAACATTACACTGAAACTAAAACCAAACCAAATGTAACAGTACTGTTGATCTTAGATTGGAGTTTCTGGTGTGAAAGAGCTCTGGTGCATTCTTTCCCGCTGATGGCATTAGTTCGACTTGCCGCGACACAGCGTGGCTTTATTGGCGTTTCTGCTGCATGAGAACAGGAGCCAGATGGTGCTACGGGAAGCTATGTCTATTATCAGCATCACTGAGGTTCCAAGTGACACTAAATGTGACGTGAAATCCCACAGATCACAGACAGGTTTATCCAGAATCACGGCTGAGTCAACATCTATCTGTGTCATAGTGTCGTAATGTGAGTCAAGTTTGTGGGAAAACCCTGAAAACGTGGGAGAAGCATCAGCTTGACATTTGGAAGTCTAAACAACTTCATATGCCTGAAAAATCTAATGTAATTAAATTGATATGTATTACTTTGGAAATTACAACACATTTTTAAGTGTCATTCTCTGGTATCGTTGACTCAATTGTAGTTGTAGCTATATTGTAGATGACACTGCTATGAAGCCACATTGAGGGACTACGATAGCTGCAGTGGACATGCAGCATGAAGGTTTCAAAACAGAGCTACGTCAAGTATATCTGAGGCCAGTTGAGCTGATAACATCAGTGGAAAAACACCATTAGACATGAGCAGACTGAGCAACATGATCATCTGATTTAAAGAAATACTCTGACATTTTGGGAATCACATTAATTGTTTGTCAGATCTTTGGTCTCATACCTCTCTACTAGATACAAGATGTAGCTGAAGGGAAGAGATGGTTTAGTTCAACTTAGCATAGAGACTGAAAGCAGCTAGCTGTGGTTTCCCAGCAACCACATGCAAAACCAATTCGACACCACAGCTAAAAGTTACAGATACAGATTAAACAAACAACGTGTTAATTGGTGCTAAGAAGTACAATTTCTAGTCTCCTCACAGAAAGGCTGTTGCTCTCTGCTTCCAGTGTTAAAGCTAAACCAAAGGCCACTGCTGCCACACAAAAACAAAGACATGGTGTCAGTCTTTAAGTGATTTAAGGCATGTTTCCAATCTCCTGATGCACTTGCTTCATATTTTTACTGATCACATTGCTCTAGTCTGCCAGACACTAACCTTTTTGCTTGTGTACCATTTTGAGCTCCACACTACAATCAGTTTGTCTGAGGAAATAAAACATCTTTAACAGCCAAATAGTAAAACTTCTCACTTAAAAGCTGTGCAGATTCTTAATTCTCAATGAGTTTGTTTCTACACAAAACACATTAAATGCACAATTATTCTATTTCACTTTGTTCATGTCAAAAATATTGCTGAACGCAGGCTTAAATGACTTCAAATGCAAACTGCTGCCTTTCTGCATCTCCTGGACTGACTTAAACATTTATATCCTCGTCCACTGGACATACTGTCTCTTTATTTATTGCATTCATTCTTTCATGGGTAAACAGGCCTCAGGTCTGACTTTTCTCCCACTGTAACACACATTTATCATCTTTTTTTTTCCTCTGAGCTTTTCTCTCTGTCTCACTCTAATACTGTTAGCTCGGCCGTCCAGCGGCCATTCACTCCTTCAGCTCAATCAAACTGAAAGCAGCACAGCAATCATTTCAGACAGCAGTGCGCCGATACCGACCAGCTCACGAGATAGTCGCCATCTGATTTAAAAAAAAACCAAACAAACCATAAAATGGTCACTGAAGCTAGGTGGGACTTAGCGGGGGGAAATTTGGTTTTTCTAACTTGTGCAATGTGCAAAATGCAAACAAGTTACATAAAGGCACTCAGCTCTGATGTAAGTACAATAAAAGTTGAGATCTCCTCTGTTGCAGCAGATCCACACCCTTTAAAATGGCAGAATCTGCTCTGCTTTGAACGGCTGCTGTACTGGCCAGGTTCTTTTCAAAGCTTCAGACAGGTGCAGCTGGAAATGAATAATCAAACTTATTCAACAGCCAAAAGTGTTCAAGGAGTCGTCTGTGACGGTGGGCTACAGTATGGACATGTTCTCAGGCTGGAGTGGATGTGACGGTGGGTGCGGCCCAAGTGCATCCACCTTGTGGTCTCTGCTAGCATTTCCCAGAGCTCCGCCTCTGCCCAGCACCACCATAGTGTCTCCAGACATACCGGCAAACTCGAAGGCAAAGGTCCCATAAAACAGCATGATGATGACGCAGAACACCCATTCAAAGATGGCAGACGCATGTTGCAGGATGAAGCTCTCCTGGACAAAAAAAGCACCACCTGCGGCAAGCAGTTAAGGTAAAACATGACATGGAAAAGAAACTAAGAGAGAAGAACCGCTGATTATCAACCCAAACCCTTATAAAAAGTTATATAATACAATAACTATAAGTATATAATAAGAATATATATATATATATATATATATATATATATATATATATATATATATATATATATATATATATATATATAAAAATATTTTTTTTTTTTTTTTTTTAAATCAGAGGCAGCAAAAAAATCATTTGAGGAACAAGCAGAGTATAAAGGAGGAGACTTTTATAAAGTGATACAGAAGCCACTAAGTAGTAAAGAATCAATGTGACATTTCCCCAAATTCAAGGTAACATTTTAAAATTCTTTTATCTGATCAAAAGTCCAAAATTACTGCAAATGTCACTGTAATATCAGTTTGGTGATCAGTAATTTTATTGGTTTACCATAAATATACACTCTTCTGTTTCCTCACTATTGGGAAGTACAGGCCAAAACGTTATTTTCTGCAATAATAAAAATTTTGTTTTCTCAAACTTTGCTACTTCTATTCTTTTGAGTATTTTTCCCTGTGTTTCTAAGGTAAACTGAATTATAATTACAAGGATTTTATAATTTCTAAAGACTCTCATTGGCAAATAAATAATATTCATGTAAAGAAACAATCTGTCCAAATCTTTGGCCACAACTTAAAGAATGGCGAAAGATTTATGGTGGAGGTTCAATGTGAATCTTCTCCTTAAACAGTTACTGGTTGACTGATGCCTTTTAGGCCCCTCAGTATTTTATATGATTTGCTTTTTGTGAGGCAGTTGAAAGCATTTTATGCTCTGTTTTGATAGGCCTGCCTCACTCAAACAAAACTTTCTTGTTGATGCCACTGCCTTTCTACTATGGCTAGTGAATGACTGGTTTCTCATCGTTTCCATTTTTATGACCAAAGATTGTGTGTTTATTTTTGGACACCGCAGCCCTGTATTCTTATGACAACTGGAGGTAACGGCTGCTGTGATGCAATGTGGACAAGCTGACTCTGACATTATTGAGGCCGGCAGGTCTACACATGACTCTATAGCACTTGACAGCTCGAAGGCGGGCCATCTGTTAGTGACTGAAGAGGATACTGAGCACCAAGGCTACGAAGGCCAGCAGGGTCATGAATAACCGGAGGTGAGCCACGTTGTATTCCCCTTGGGTCTTGGCCAGCCGGTAAGTCAGCGCTGATTGCAGGCACACAAACAGCATACTAGTGGGGAATGCCACGCCTGCTCCGATATAATGGAGAACTTTGGCATTATCCACCTGTTATGTAATGGGGACAGAAGAAAAGATACAATGATGTATTAAAATACAGTAGGTGACACAGACGACAACACAATATGGGAATGGTCACAAGGGGGCAATATCACTTTCTGCATCAGGCTGAAGATTCAGATTATGCTCTGGTCTGTAAGCCTTTGTTTGAAGCTTCTTTTATTAAAGTGGCCAAAGAAGAATTAAACATTTGAAAGATATGCAAGAAGCTGGACCGGCAACACAACAGAACGCCTACTTTTCCTGGTGGTCACAAGAACGATGAGAAACAATACACAAAAGAGCTGCTCAGGAGCATGTGACTACAGCTCCCACTGCAGCACACACACACACACACACACACAGACAGCTCAGACACACTGATCAGAACAGATAAGAAATTCAATGGAGCATTAACCACAACTAAAACACACATCTTCAAGGGCTAGACTCATTTAAACAGATGACAAAAATGTGCTTTTCTTGGCTAATGTTGAATCGTTTAACCCTTTTGTTTGTCCCCAAGCCTGAGGGATCATTAGCGCAACAGCCTACAAGTTATTTAGTTTTGGCTTCTAAGCCATTTGTCCATTGACCTTGCTCGTACATTCTGAACATTCTTGTGCAGTAGGCTAATCCTAAAGTAAGATTTCAGAACAACTCAATATCAGAAAAAGCTCACACTGTAATGTGGGAGGAACAATTAACATCCATAAGTCCTTGTTGGGTGAAAGAAATGTGTATAAAAGGACAAAAATACCCACATGTTTAGATTTCTTTCACAATCCTAGTTATGTTTCGGGCCTGAATACACGTGTCTATTAATTTAAAGTAATTAGTGGTCATGTCCATGAATAATGTGTAAGAAAACCTGTGATTTTTTCCCTTTAAATAAACTACAGTAGTAGTAGTCTGCAGTACATGTATTTTTGAGGTGACATCTAACTGGTTTCAAGAGACTAGTTCATATTTATTTTTCTTTATAATGCCAGTTATGTGATGTTAAAAGGTCCAGTGTTTAAGGTTTAGGGGGAACTGACAGTCGAAATTGAGTGTTTTCATCGATATGTAATTACCTGAAAACAGGGATCGTTGTTTTCATTGCCTTAATTCCCAGGTTTGTCCTCAGTTTGTGGAGGTTGTAGGCAATTTTCTGCTGACTAAAAATTCCTTCTGTAGGTTATCACCATTTTGGACCAATATTATTGCAATATTTAGACATTATGCCAAGTTGACAAACAACTACAAAGTCTCAAATAAAAGATAATCCTTCGTCTAGAAATTCAGAAAAACAAAATAATGCCTTTTTGTGCTATAATACAGTACAGTTTCTGTTTTTGATACAATCTTATAATAGTTTCTGCATTTGTATATATAGACGGAGCATGATGCATCGACGCTCAGAATAACATACTTTTCTGTTTATTATCCTGTGGCATAAAGCACTAAGGTTCATTATTTTCACCAGCTATGTACTAAGATGAGTGTGGACCAGAGCTAAAAGTTAATTTATTATAAGCCCAGATCAAACAAAAGAAATACTGATAAAAACCTTTTATATAATGTGTAATATTGGCCTGTCTAAGGCAAATATGGGAAAACGCAGAGATATCTTTGGACACGGCAACAAAATGGTGGCGCTACATTGCACAGGACCATTACTTTGGTCACAAAAACTACATAAAGTCTGGGACAATATTCTGAAAGTCTGATAAATTGAGGATGACCGTCTCACACTGTGACTGTTGCTGTGATCTACATCCACATAACAACCAATACAACAAGAGCATGAAATGATACGCTGATCTATGTGGCGTGTTTATGTAGCTAAAACTACAAACCTCAAGCTGCTTTCTTTGAAATATTACCATCCCAGGTTGGCATCTTCTCCCTTCTCACAGCTGAGTCCACAATCTACTCCCTCCTCTCGACAAAAGTTTTTGCTTTCCATTTTCATAAATACCACTATTGTAACAGGGCAATCGTTCACTTTGCTCCATTGTTTACATCTATTGCAGCATAGGTAGATGCTGTTTACTGAAGAAAATGGACTTCAGTGTTTTTAGTTTAGTAGGAGAGGGTGAAATGAGGGGTATTCATCTGGCTGTGATCTGTAACTTCACTGGTAGATGTCACTAAACATTACATAATGACCTTTAATTTATCATTATAATTTTATAACCAAACCGTGTATGATCATTCTACCTTCAGTGTAAATAATGATAAAGTTTGTGAGTTTTTAATACTGCAATGTATTATCAGAGGTAAAAACAAAATAAACAAACAAACAAAAAAACAGTATGTTGTTCTGAGAGGTAATACTACTTGAACCTATGGTGTCAATTACAAAGGCCTGTTTCTTTAACTGTGACTTTTCCATCAACTGTCTGTTCACAGCAGGGAGCTCAATGCAGTAGTACTGCTGATGTGTTACTCACCACACTCACTGATGGAAAAAACAGACAACAACCATATGCTCTGTTTCCTTGGAACTTCTTTCATTAATTGGTGTATCTACACACTCCACCATGTTCTGTGCTGCTGGTGTGTGCTGTCCCAGATTCAGTCTCTAATTACAGTCTTTATTTGCTGGTTTAATGATGCATTAAGCCAATAAGTAAACCTTTGCTGTTCTACTTTGTGCATGTTTTCACTTTGTACAGTACGTCATGTCCATATACAGTTACAGTACTCAGAGTTCACAGTGGAAGGAAGGCAGCGCAATGAAAAAAAATGAAGATTATGTAAAAAGAATAATAGATCTCATCATAGAAAAATATGCAAATCTGAAAACATATTTCTTGAAAAACATCACTACTGAAAATTATATATTTATATGAATAGGCCATTTGATCAAATGAGACAGGTGACTGTGTAGCAGTTTGTGTAACACACTAAGTTTTCTCTTGCTCTTTAAGGTTTTAAAGTTTCTCTTTATGGTGTTCAGATGTGATGTTCGGAGGTATTTGCAGTATTGTAAAACGCAGTTTGATTATTAAGTAAGATCAGACTGAGAAATCGATTCCTGCTGACAGGCAGTGGTCAGCAGTTCCTCTGCACAAATGAACAACAATGACAATGAAAGAATGCCATGTTTAACGTAGCAGATGATAGTCCTACGCAAGTTAGAAACCTGAAATTAAGTTTCATTTGTTTTTGGGGTTCTCCAGAGAGGATCCAAGGATAAACGTGATGGAACAGGCACAAATGAGTAATGACATCCATTTTTCTGTCAGTTTCTGTTTCACTTCATAAAAATTAAAGTTGATGAGAAGAAGTGAAACTGAATTGGCAACAATTTTAGAGCTGGGCAGCATTAGATAGGATCAATGTCTATAATGACACAAGTCTCAGTAATCAACCATGTTTGAGAGCAAAGCACAAACATTTTCACAAATGGATGAGGCCCTGACAAATGTGAATTCTGTCCAAACGACTCAAACCAAATCAATCAAACAATGTAAAATAATCTCTAGATTAGTGGTCTTGTTAGCTTTGGTCATCTCTCTTCTCTCATGGACAAACTAGTGTAGCAGTGATGTGCTTCTCATCATCTATTTATGTGCTTCTCTGCCCAAATCATCACAGAGCCTGACAGGAAAAGCCCCAGTGGCCACACCACAGCTGTCCTGCCAAAGCCTTATGTAACACACAGTTCCAAACAAAAGCAATTGCCACCGCTAATTATATTAGTGTGTGGTGTGTTTTGCTGTTTTTGCCGTCTTTGATGTGCAGGGTTTGTCAGATTCTCGCTGCCAAACCTCTGCACTGCAGCTTGTCTATGTCGTTTGCGGTGTCCATATGTTTTTGAGCCTTTCTTCAAAATCTGCAGCAGAATTTCACTCTGGTCACAATTCATTCACCATCAGTGACATCTCATTTCCATTTCCATTGCAGTGGAATGTGCCCGACTCAAAGATCTGTGAGTGAGGAGCCAAGAAGCCTCTGATTGGTTAAAGTCGATGTCTCTACCGCACACACTAAGTCTGCCCAGCTTCTCTCCATGCATGGCCAAACATGATGATTCATTTCCCCCTGGCTCTTCCCGTAAAATTCCTCCCAGTTCTGCAGAGCTGAGGCCCCACAGGAGAAGCAGGGAAGAAGGTGAGGACGACCTCTATGCATTTTCAGACAAACTGCAAATCTATTCAAAACCATGATCTTGTCAAACTTTTAATGCCAGTCACCCTCAAAGAATCTGCAAAAATATTCAGTAAGACAAGGTTACGTATCATGCCAGTTTTTACCAAATCACATACTAGTACATAATGTCAATGAATTAAACTGCATGAAAACTCAAATCTTTTTGGTCTTTTTAGTCCTTTTTGACACCAATGAATGCACTACAGTCAAAATCTATACAGTAAAGGTTCATTTTGGGTACATTCTAGATTATTTTTAAAAGCTAACCAACATATGCTCTTCAAAAAAAGCTGTATCATCAGGTTTGCTTCAAAATGATAGCCTTTTAAAACCTGAAGGACATTGTGTAACAAAGTTCCTTGTGGAATTTGGCCTTTTCTCTGACACTTAACTGTCTTTTTTTTTTTTTTTAAATCCCTGACATTTCCTTCTCTTCTCACACTTCACATTTCAACAAAAATACCAAAGATGCCTCATTAAAGCTAGCTGTAACTCCCCTGTCTTTTTTTCTCTTCAAAGACGCAGGAAAGAAGTCCAGGCACACAGCCAAGGTTACAAATATTTAAACTTGAAGAAATTATGTTCCAAAGAATAAATATCTACAGGGGAAGAATTCAGGTTTTCTTTACTTGTTGGTGAAGTTTTGACAGTGAGATACTAGGAGGCACAAAACAGCTGTGTCTATGATGAGAAGAAAAGACTTTGATGCAGATTTACTTTGGATTACAGAGAATGAGACACTGCTGAACATGGGCTTGTGTGTGCTTATGTGCAAGAGTGACGAAAAAGAGGAAACTTAGAAGAAATTAGAGAAAAGTAAACATGAGAAAATGAAGTGATAACTGAAGTATCACTGAGAAATGCCAAAACATTGAAATGCAATGCAGTTCTCTTTTATAGCTGTCATTTCTCACTGTCACAGTTAACTTCTTGCTTTCCTATGTGACATACAAAAACATTCATTTGGACTGTAAGTCTTGCTTCTTTTTTCTCCATCCTGTTACAACATTGTTATTAATATTTTAACAGGATACCTATGCACCTTATTGACTCTTTCAGTGATGCCCTTTTAGCTTACTGAGGTTTTTATTTTTCCATTTCTATTTCATCTTTTTGTAAATAAAGATGTGTGTTTCTGTATTCCATCTCCTTTTTATCTCTGTGGCATGCATGTGAGCAGCAGACTACACAATTTCCATCTATCTCATTGTGTTTTATTGTGTTTGTTCTTGTGTCATTAAACATACCTGGAAGTTTCCCACCATGATGAGTCCAGCTGCACAGATCCAGCCTGTGGACAGACTCGCTGTGTTTAGAACACAGTTCTGGTGCTTCTCAATGACGTGGGCATAGCGGAGCAGCACAATCACCATAACTACAAATAACAACAAACAAACGCAGAGCAAAAATGTTACGTTTCAAGTGCGTTTCTAATGAATGATCAGCAATTTCAACCACACAAGTAGAAAAGTGAAAAATAGGAGAGAAGCTTGAGGGCAGTGGGTGATGATTATGCTTACTTTGGAAAGGTACTGTGCACAGAAAGGGCCTGGGTTTAATTTAATGCAAACACTGCTTCACCTCATTTAGCCAAAGAACACAGAGATTCTTGGAAGCCGAGTGTGAATTACAGGAAGCCAAATTTCTCTGCTAGAAGAAAGAAGGGAAAGGCTCGGCAGGAAATGGCGGGAAAGTGAGAACGAGAGATGAGTGAGGGTTATTCTGGCGTAAGATTAGAAGGTGAAGGGAAAATGGGTACAGTATATGGGACAGACGGCTGCTAATGGGCTAATAGGCTGTGACTAGCTGTATTGTTGATGCATTGTGGAGCTGAGTGATGTGGAGTGACCCCTGCATGGTTTTTCTTTGTTAGATCCTCACGGCTGGTGCTCACGGGGTTTGTGGAAAGCAGGACAGACTGGGGTGAGAAGGGCAGGAGGGGGGTGCCAAGAGAATAAAAGGGAACAAGGAGCCCCTCATGTCTTGACCTGAAGCCCATACACTGCCCCGGAGACTCAACTGTTGTCTTAACTCTGTCACCATGTATGTGAGAGACAAGCTCTAAGAGGGTCTACAGTGCCAAAAGGAACATAAAAATGGAAACTTGGAGAGGAAAGAAAATGTCTGTGCACTTTACCCAACAATGTAAAGCCTTGTATTCACCAGTTAGTCAGTGCCAACATATAGGAACCTGCCACATTTCATTGCTTTTTTACAACCTCTGTGTCAACCAATGACTACATTTCATTTTCACAAAGACACATTGTATTTGTGTTTCACACTGTGATGATTCTGAATATATACATTTATATAAAAGTTTCATTCAGACTGTGCTTCGAAACAAACTAACCTGAAAGATGACAATTTGAACACAAATCTATCTCAACTCATTTTTATAGAATTTAAGCCAAGCAAATATAAGTATATATCAATATCACTATAAAATTTTTTTTTCCAATCACTGCCTTCAAAGATAAAACTAGAAGCACTCGGAGAGCGCAGACCTCCGCCAAGGCTGATCAGTGGCCCCCCCTGTGGGCCCCCCCCACGCCAAGGAGGTTATGTTTTTGCCAGGGTTTGTTTGTTTGTTTGTCTGTCTGTCCGTTAGTGTGCAACATAACTCAAAAAGTTATGGACAGATTTTGATGAAATTTTCAGGGTTTGTTGGAAATGGGCCCCCCCGTGGGCCCCCCCACCCCCGATCACCACCAAAATTTAATCATTTCTTCCTTATCCCATTTCCAACAAACCCTGAAAATTTCATCAAAATCTGTCCATAACTTTTTGAGTTATGTTGCACACTAACGGACAGACAAACAGACAGACAAACAAACAAACTAGAAGCACTCGGAGAGCGCAGACCTCCGCCAAGGCTGATCAGTGGCCCCCCCCGTGGGCCCCTCCATGCCAAGGAGGTTATGTTTTTGCCAGGGTTTGTTTGTTTGTCTGTCTGTCTGTCCGTTAGTGTGCAACATAACTCAAAAAGTTATGGACAGATTTTGCTGAAATTTTCAGGGTTTGTTGGAAATGGGCCCCCCCCGTGGGCCCCCCCACCCCTGATCACCACCAAAATTTAATCATTTCTTCCTTATCCCATTTCCAACAAACCCTGAAAATTTCATCAAAATCTGTCCATAACTTTTTGAGTTATGTTGCACACTAACGGACAGACAAACAGACAAACAAACAAACCCTGGCAAAAACATAACCTCCTTGGCAGAGGTAACAAGTAAAGCCTACAAAGAGTTGTTCACTTAACCCCCAGTAAACCATTTTGGCCAAATTAAATGTAAGATTTGACCTTTCATACCTGGGGTCATACTTGCATCATGCCTAGGAAGTAGGAACTATGCAAACTTCCCCTGTTCTTACTCCAACAACCAGCCTACATGTTTGCCAAACACAAAGTCCAACATCCGACAGCTAAGTAACTTCATAACCCAGTCAGGATGAGTCTGCAAACCACTTTTGGGTCATTAGCCTCCAGTTGAGAATGCTGGGTCTATGGAATTGCACCGTTTGCTACATCCAGTCAAGATATAGTAAATGACTACATCACAAACACAGAGTACAAGTTATGTCATTTTTAATAAGTCATTGAAATGAAACTTTGATGTTTTGCTTCTCTCACTCTCCTCTGCTCACATTTATGTATTCATCTTAAAAAGTCTAAACGAGTGCGATTACAGTATTTTACAGAAGATGCTGCATCATGGGTAATTTGTAGCATTGACAGTGCTTGGTTGTTATAGTTTACAATTTGTTAGCATAAAACAGTGGATAGTATGTAAGAGATACATTATTTGCCAATTGTCATTTCTGTGTTACAGGCTATAGTCTGGCGAGAGGAGATGAAGTAATTACCTATCATGCCTAGTGTCTATAGTACAAGTCTGTAGGGGCAGTGTTATGATCTGAGGTTGCTTCAGTTGGCCAGGTCTAGCTTACGTGTCCAAAAAATTATGGGAATAAATGTGACACTACATTAGCTCAATGAGGGAAAAAATTATGAAAAGTGACCAAACAAACAAACTGAAAGCTGTTTTATAATGAGGCAGCAGGCATCATCAAATAAAACTATAACTCAGCATTAATCTTGCTCATATAAATGCAGCCTAGGTTTAAGTGCTTTTTTGTCTATGACCTTTGTTCTCTGAAACCTTTTGTAGAAAGTGATTTCAGGCATTAGGCACTACCATGGAAAATGAAGATCAGTGTCTCCAGCTTGAAACAATCTTGTTATTAATGTTTATTCTGTTCTCATCTTTAAAATGGAGAACGTGTTGCTTAAGGAACAAGAAAGTCAGCTGCAGTTTATTTTATTAGATTATGGCATCTCTGTGTCTCTCCTGCAGACTGACTGGGTCCACAAAGTGACTTTACATCATCATGTGATTAAACATTCTGTCTTTGGATGGTTTTTACTACATTTAGCTCTGGAAATTAAAGACAAACAGTTTCCACATGACTCCCCATTAGCACATCCATGTGTTTTGGGGCATTTAGCTGAGAAACTAAAATGAGGCTGCTTTCTGTGTTTCACTGTGACACTCTGGAAAAGCGGTATACAGCACACATGGGCGAAATAAAGCTCAAGGTCCAGGATCTGGCCCACAGTATTCACACTTAAAAAAGCAAATTCATGTTTTGTTGCATTTTTGGGTTCAAATGCAAAATGTTTGTAGATTAATGAGGAAATAAAAATATAAGACATTTTTAGACCAAGTATGTGTCCAAGTAGAGTAAGTCTTCAAACTTAATACACAAGCAGACTATTTTTACAAAGCAGAGGACTATCCAGGAATTAATGACAAAAGTTACTTACAAGCAGTAACACAAGCTCTAAAAACAGAACAAGCCTTTCTGTAAAACTGAATGTTTGAAGATTGTCCATATTTATAACAATAACACAGTGACCTTCCTGACTGACTTGTGCAGTGGCGAAGAATGTAGTAGAAGATGTAAGTTAGTTTAAAAGTTGTTAGTTTCACTGAAATGCATTGTTTTTTGTTAGCAAGAGTCAATATTTACTAAAAGAAAGTTCTTGTTTGCAACAAGGACCCAGGTCTGTTGAGTTACAAACATTGCTTATGCTAAGTGCATCACATCATTTTCATAATTCAGCCTAGGGCTGGGCGGTACGGAAAAAATCATATCAAGATATTTTTTTTTCCATATCAGACAATATCGATATGCATCACAATATAAATCAAATCACTATTTTTGTCAAGCTTAAATATTCCGTTACACATAAGTTAGATGTGATGACATCAGAAGGATATTTTTGATTTAAATTACCCTTTCTGTCAGAAGTTGAACATGACAGATCTGCTGAAGAACATTATACAGCTGTTTCAGATAAATAAAACAGGTGCATATACTTAAAATTAAACTAAAAGTCTGACCAGCAGGCAAAAGCTTTCAAGTTTTATAAGAGAACACAAACAAAACAGACCATTAAATTTATTGGTCAACTCCAAATAAATAAAATCTTCTTTCCAAAAAGATTTGTGTGGAAAGGTGAGTGTTTACGTTCTTAACACGGGCTAAGGCTACATGTATTCATTCGGTACACCTCCGTATTGTATCGAAGCGGTTCGGTACAAATGAGTGCACTGTTACACATCTACTTTTCAGTAACCCCGTCGCCCAAGTTCTCAATCAAATTTTCTCCCGAGGGAACACTCATTATCTCTCGCTGCGGCTGTCTCTTATGCCTATGCTGAGTACATCAACCTAACTTGCCGTGGCTCTAGCGGGATTGGTTCAGTGCGGCGCTACTTAATTATAAGTGGCTGTTCTTATGTCTGTCAAAACATGGACGAATTAATTCTATCGAAATTGTATTGAGCATGTCCCATATTTTTATTGATGAAAAGTTATTTCGCGATATGTATCGTTATCGTTTTATCGCCAAGATCAAATTCAGCATCGCACTTTTCATGTTTCTGTCCTGCTGTAAAATGTGCTGCTCTTTACATAAATCAGTATAGCCCTCTGGAAAAGTGTTGCCAATTCCTTGCATGCATGTCACAGCATCTACAGTATGTTTCTGTTGAATAAGCTATACTCGAAGTGTCAGGACAAGCTGCTGACCGACAACTCAACAATAGGAATATGTTTACTACATAAACACAACGTGCCAGTTTTCCTGACTGCTCCAGCTTGGGGCAACTTCCACTGGATCACTCTCCTTTTCTCTGAACTCAGGAAGCCCAAGGGAGGAAGCAGAGTGCTGGCTCACACCCTGACGTTTTGCTCACACAACAGCTTTACCCTGTCACTGTGGTCACGTTGCAAAAGCATGCTTATACTATAATTCATGTTCAGCTGTGCCGTCCCAAGCATACACTAACCTCTGCATTCACACACAAATGGAAGCACAATTAAATAAGTTCACATGCACACCACACCTCACAGTTAAATAAACCATGCTTTCCCCACAAGAGGATACATATCAAGCCAAACAACCCACTGTGTTCTCTCCCACAGGAGGTATGTGGAGAAAGAATGCATGCATTGTCAAATCAAAGGCTGTTAGTAGGTTACACTGGAAAAGGTGGGACCTGGGATAATGAAAAATGAAAATAATAATTATAAAGCAATGTACAGTTCACAGAGTCCATAATATCCCAGACTGGGCTGAGCTCATTAGCTGACTGTAAGCAGGCTTGATCTACAAAGTAAGGCATAAATCAAGTACTTAAGAAGCTAAGAACTAATTTTTCTGACAATAGTCTGTTGTCAAACTACATGCCACACCAACTTAGCCTACTTTTGTGGAGCTGTAATCAATAGCTTTACAACTGGAATTAAGATATGGTATGTTCAGACTAATCAGAGGATGAAAAAGAACTAAATTCGGAAGCCTGTATGTGACCTGACTGAAGAGGAGCACCTTGGAGCCTAGTGGTTTCACAATGCATACTCATAACCACAATGTTCTCAGTTGACTGTGGCTATGGAACTTGGCTGCAGGCTGCAGGTCACAGTCCTCCCCACCCCCCGTTTCCTGTTTATTTCGCTGATAAAAGAAAGATATAAAAGGTAATGCCTTAAATATTAAGTATCCAATATGTTTGAATTACAGTAAGAGCCAGTTTAACTAGACTAAAGGGCTAAATCTCACAAATATAGATATAGTCAAATAGTACTTTCACTGCCACATTACAGTGTTTACATCTGTCCGTAGTAACAAACTAAGTGATATCAATCTTCTTTGAAAGAAAGAGAACAGGTTTAATTCTTTAAATGCAGACATTTCCCTCCAAATGTAACCCACTTTTATGGTTTCTTTTTTTTAACTATTCATTATCCATTTTGTTATTATTCCCATTCATCTCACCATTTCAACGCATTTCTGATTTTCTGACTAAAATTTTATCTCACAAAAAAAAAAAAAAAAAAAAATATCTCACAGCTCTAATGGCAATAAAAACAGAACAGAAGATGGATAATATATTTCAAGAGCCAGAAGAATACAATACAAACGGATACTTAGAGTTTGTGGTAGAATGACGTGAACTCACATAAAGGATGTTAACATTTTGGTGGTTGGCTTGACGTTGTTGTTGATTTCCTTTGGAAAAGGTTAATAACATGTGGGTGTTCATTCAACATTAGGTCTAAGTTTTATTGTGTAAGCAGCTATGAGTAAGACTACCTGCAGGTAATTAGGTTTACTGGGAAGTTACGACAGCATTAGTGACATGGTTGAGCAAGGCAGAAGATTACAATGTTTTATTTGGACCAAATTCTGCCATCATAATTTTTGGCTAATACATTGATTGGTTAGTGCAGTTTTTTTTAATACCAAGTTGCCTTTTCAGCATATTTTTCTTCATCATAGTAAAGTTACACTGCTTAGCCTCCCTGTTTTTTGAATGTCTGCCCAAAATACACTCATATGTACAGAAGTTTTACAAACTGACCCACTGTGGTTCAGAGCTCATGATTTTGATTTGAGCAGCCAACAGTGCTGCTCAAACATGCTCGAATTTCACGCACGAGTAGAATTCACACTGAACTGCCATAATCTGGTGCATGCTGGTTTTCTCATGCCCAGAATACATGTTGTCATCCTACACAGAGAGACGAATGCTGCTTCCACCATGGTCAAAACCTGGTAATTTAAATGTCACAGAAATCTGTTATGATCCCCATGTTTAAGTTGTTTTTCTACCTTACATCTGAATCTACAAGGATCAATGTCTTATCGTGGATTTGTCTCTTCCTTGGAAACAAACACACACAGGCCTTAAGCAGCTGCCAGGAGCATGGAGCCTCTTAATGAAAAAACAAACATGAAAACCTCTCTTGCTTTCTATATATGCACACACAAACATGCAGAGTACATGTCTATTCCACAGCTGGGAAACATTAACTAGATCAGGGCACAGCATGTGTAGCCTCACAAAAACCACAGAACAGCAATGGTTAAGTTTTTTCTTTTAGTCTCTTTTTTTTTTTACCTTTTTAAAAATCACACTCAAGCAAAATCTTTATGTTCCTTACTTGTGATTTGAGATAAAGCCTCTGCCAACAATTTTAGTAGAATGGAAATAAAACTAATTCCTTCTTGAAACCTTCACTGCAGCAGAAGATGAGCATCTTTGTGGCCTAGTGGTTTAAGATGTACGAACATATACACCCATACGGTCTATAACCACAATGTCCTATTTTGATTCCGGCTGTGGAAATTCTGCACATCACACCACCTTTCGCCCCCAAGTTTCGGGTCTAATTCTTTGGAAACTTTCAGATAAGGACAAATATAATCCAAACTAGAAGCTGCTGAAGAGCTGTGCAAAACAACTACTGTACATGCTGATTCAGGTTAAAAACTAAAAAGTGATGCCTCAAAGCATTTCTGTTGTTTGTTTTTATTTATTATGACTTCCATATCAACAATTAGACTTCTTTACTGACATACTTTGTGTAATATTATTATGACTGCTGTTTCATTATTTTATCATCAGCTACAGGGTGGGGAAGCAAAATTTACAATGAACCTTTAGTTGTTTTTTCTCAGCAGGCACTACGTCAATTGTTTTGAAACCAAACATATATTGATGTCATAATCATACCTAACACTATTATCCATACCTTTCCAGAAACTTTTGCCCATATAAGTAATCAGGAAAGCAAGCGTCAAAGAGTGTGTGATTTGCTGAATGCACTCGTCACACCAAAGGAGATTTCAAAAATAGTTGGAGTGTCCATAAAGACTGTTTATAATGTAAAGAAGAGAATGACTATGAGCAAAACTATTACGAGAAAGTCTGGAAGATACTATTAAAGAAGCATGGGAGAAGTTGTCACCCGAATATTTGAGGAACACTTGCGCAAGTTTCAGGGAGCGTGTGAAGGCAGTTATTGAGAAAGAAGGAGCACACATAGAATAAAAACGTTTTCTATTATGTAAATTTTCTTGTGGCAAATAAATTCTCATGACTTTCAATAAACTAATTGGTCATACACTGTCTTTCAATCCCTGCCTCAAAATATTGTAAATTTTGCTTCCCCACCCCATACACTCAAAAAAATAAAAAAAATCACTGTGATTCTGAGCTGTAAAATAACCTGTCACAGATAATTTAATTAAATGACTTTTTGCGGTGGCTGTAGAGCTGTATGTCTGTATTGTACGTAAATTTGTTCTTGCTGTCTTACCCATGAATGAGCCAGTGCTGCAGATAAGGCTGAAGAAGCAGCTCTCAGGGGGAAGAGTCCCACATTTACTGCAAAACAGAGGACAGACAGAGAAATTAGTGACATACAACTGATTCACTTCCTGCTCTGTCCACCCTGGAATGTTTAATATGATTAAAACGCCATTAGTGCACATACAACAGCCTCAGATGATATCATCAGATTGCCTTTCCACCTTTTGTACAAAGTGTCTCTTCTAGACATGGGAAATGTACTGTATGTAGGAGAGGGGAGAAGGAGACAGTGAGCCAACACAGATGGTTTGTGCCAGAGTTCCTGCTGCCTCCCAACCCAAAGCCCTCTCAGCTGACTCCAGTCACACATTCTTTACATAGATGAGAAAGCAAAACACACTTGGTTCACACTCAAATACTACTGTTTTGTGATATAACAGTATGCATCGTGCAACAGAAGAAATGAGTCCATTGGTTAATTTGGCAGGCTATGTAGCAAATCAAGCCTTAATACTTGTGAGAATTTGTGCTCTCAGCATTCCTGCATGACTTTGTATTGCAAGACAAAGCAATTCACAAAATCTTACAAGACAAAGCAATTCGAGGACCGGGTTTGCTCAGCACTTTCTCACAGACCTGGCATAATATCAATCATCAGCTCTAATGTAAGGTGTGAACGCACTTAGAACCATTGTAATCCAATCCTTCAGAGCACAGGCATGGTTTGGTCGCAAATTCTTTCAGTGGTGTGAACATAAATGCGTCCTCGGACGGACTGTATAACCACAACAGCTTCAGATTTAAATGTTTTTAAAGGCGTCTGAAAACTTCCCATAGTGCCAGTACTTCAGTTTGTAGTGCTGCCTGAGAATAACACTGTCATTTTTTTCCTCCATGCAAGGAAATAAAATATTCACAATTTGCATAACTTTCTTAAAATTTTTTTAGTAGCCAATAAGATTCACTCATCCCTAAAGTGTACGTCACGCAAAAAGCCAGTAAAAACAAATGGAAAGGCCCAATTTGTGATGATATTAGAGGGGTATTGATTGATTCCATGTCACCTCTTGCACTGATTAAGAGGCAGGAAAACCGTCCATGTTGAATGTTGATAGCAGCCTTTGATGATAGCAGCCTTTGAATGCTGATCACTTGAACAGATTGCGCTTATGGAGAATTTAAGCTTGATTAGCTACATTTTGGACTATTACATGAGTTTTTTTTATTTTCTGATCACAAATGGTCACTGAAGACATGTGCAATGTGAATAGACAGACGTGATGTATACCATTACCATAATAAAGGATTTTGTCCATGTCATCAAGCCCTAAATACAGATTGTAGATGTAAAACTATGTTTTCATGACATGACGTGATATGACGTTGCTATGCGCAATAATATCATTCAATATTGTGGTGGCAACGCAGCATGCAATGCAAAAACAATACAATATAAAAACAGTTAATGTGAGATAAACCAAAGGCCACCTGGGTCTCTATTTGATTTACCTAATGTCACGTGTCTTGTCAGTAGAATAGGTTTCCTGATTTATGGCTTTTCAGGCAGCCTTTTGCAATGTGTGAATTGTGCATTATAATGGCAAAAAAATCTAATGTGGGTCAGCTCTACGTTAACTGTGACAACCCGTAGCATAGCTTACAAATGTACACTGCTTCTCTCAAATAAATGATTTTGGTACATTTTTTGGTACAATCTCAGTTTATCTAAAGATGTACAAAGTTTCAATAAGTACAACACATGTCTTCTTTGGTTAAATAAAAACATAAGTAAAGGGATATTTGCATTTCCAAAAGACTTCTTCAAACCACAGTATTTACATTTTCTAACTTGTCTTTGATCTTAAAATGTTGGTGGGCCAAAAGGCTCAACAAAGCAACGGGTGTCTCGATTTCTTCCCGAACGTAAACCGACTCCTCTGTGTGTGTGTGTGTGTGTGTGTGTGTGTGTGTGTGTGTGTGTGTGTGTGTGCATGTGTATGTTTACATGGATAAGTGCAGACCCATGCTTTGCCTCTCAACTGCCACGGTGGCAGGCAGGATATTTCAGCCCCAAGTTATTTTCAGAATGCACACACGCGCACACACACACACACACACACAAAGACAGAGTAGAACTAGCTGTCTCCTTCAAGCACACTCCCGTTTTATCAACAATGTGCCGACAGGGGTCATAAAAAACAATGGCACAGTGTTCCTGTTTTTAATCACCAGACAAAACCTAGAAACAAAGAAACAGATAGAGACGCAGAAGGAGACAGAGGGAGCGGTAGGGCTGTGTCCAGGGCAGGAATCTCACTGACCTGATGAGAGGTACATTGTCTAGTGTGCAGCACAGCGTCGGCCCGGTCTGCAAATAAAGCTCCTCTTCACAGGACTGATTGTACAACCTGGAACGTCAAACATGCACCACACAGAGAAAAGCAAAGATCAATGCTGTCACACAGATTCATGGATTAAAACATCTTACTTTAGTTGAAACAGTGGAACAAATCCAGACTTCTATGTTTGTATGTGAGGAATTCACTTATACTTGTTTTGGATCGTTAATACAATGTGTTTATATTTTAAAAAAGCTAAACAAGTACATATCTTTTGGCTGTTGGAAGTTTAACTAGGCTCTGGTGTTTTTGTAGACTTAAACGTTTGCTCCATTGTCATAATGATTCATTGATGTATATGTAGTATGTCTCTGTGGATACCCTGCAAAACCATTGACCTTCTTCTTAACGTACCAACAGGCTTAGCTGAAACTGCGTAGGTAGAGCAAAGTGATGACCTCCAACATTACCAGCCAAAGCATGTTGTAAGAAATGATGTATGAACAAATAAACACACTGAATGTTGAAATCAAACACCGGATACATTTAGCAACATACCAGTTATCCACAGGGCAGACATGCTGGTTGTACAGGGCCATAGCATACCTAAAAACACAAAACAAATAGCAAAGCGAAGGGGTCATTTTAAGAGCCGTACAAGAATGACTTTTTATTTCCTGTTTGTTTTAAGGACTGACTATTGGACAGGAATCTAATGTTGCCAAAAAATAATGAGCTATAACATAATGATAAAAAGGAAATGTAAAAAGTACTAAATACTAATGAAACCTTTAATATACAACATTTAATATACACATATATTTTGTTGGTAGTGTTAGTCCAAAGCACAGTTGCTACAGTCACAGTGTTTTACAACCACCTTAGGCCTACATTACATTCCTGTAGATTTTATTGACTGAACGTTCACATTTATTCCAACAGCATCAAAACCCTGTCAGTGTGACACCTGTTAGTTCAACCTGCAGGACATGACATTCGACATTTCTTATCTGCAGCCCAGATTCAAGAAGTGGTTTGTGACTGTCAAACAGATGTGACCAATGTTCAGATCTGACAGCGATGTGTGCTCAGTCGAGTCACTGACCAGCTACAGCCCCAATGAGGTCAACACCCAGAGGATCATCACTATTGGTGCTTTTGGAGACACTATGCTAGAAATATCTGTCACAGCAATATTGCAATGTTCAATTTCTGTCTGTTTGTTTGGTTATCAAGGTAAAGGGACATAATATTTATTGTAAATGCGGATACATTTTTACAAATTAAATTACAATAAAACATACTCAACTATTTAACAATTCCCAAAACAGGAAAATGTCACAAAATCGAAAATATCACAATATAACACAGTGTGTGTTTATTTCTTTCCTTTTTTTTGCAGTTAAATGACCAAAAATCTGCCCTAATCTAACAAAGTGACATTTAGATTGCAGCCTTTTTGCAATTATAGAAATGCTAAGGCTAATACTGCGATTGTGATTCAGTTAACCTTCAAAGACCTAAGAAACCATCAGCGATCAAAAGCATTTATCGTTCTAAAATATTTAATATCTTTGAACCACTAAGTCATCATCAATAATCAGTCATCTTCTGTAACATTGATTCATCAATAAAACCTATGTAGTTTGACAAATGACTGGTTGTAGATGCTTAATAATATAGTTAAGGATATGCTTTCCTGAAAAAGTCACTATTGCTTTAGTTTTCTGATAACATTAAATTGATTCTGAGCTTTTATAAACATCTACATGGTCAGTGAATTAAATATAGGAAAATATCTGATTTTCACTTAAAGTGCAGAGGATAATGTTATAAAAAAGGGAGCTCAATCACACAGGAGAGGTTTGATGTAGAGAAAAAAAAATCATTTTTAAAATCACCACAAAGATAATTCTAGGTTTCTAAGGGTTAATTGTTCAGCCTTGGCCATCAGTGTCAGAACTGAAGCATAATTTAGATAGAATTACATAACAATGATCACTGTAAACACAACTAATGTGTCACTTATCACAATTAAAAAAACATTATGTAATTTATCATTTCCCCATGCTGTTTACCCAAGTCTGTTTTGACAGAGGATACAATACTTAAATCACACCGAACCATTTTGCATGGCAACAGATAAACAAACACTCATCAAAGTAATGTTGTCAGCTCTTGGGAGTAAAGACAGTAAGACTGATATATGAAAGCTCTGCGAAGTTCAGTAAGAGGTTAAGTTCCAATTAGGGATGCTTCCTGGTGTCCTGACCACAGACCTACAGATAGACATCCGTCACAAAAATGCACACACCTGCTATCATAAAGATGTAAAATAACACAATAATACAAATATACGCTCTCATACACCTTTATTCAGTTCCACTGTATTTGAGATGTACCATATAGCCTTCTGTTAGTTACAGATGGAGGTACTGTTTGCTTAAAGTTGTACTGTAATATAAGTGACAATCAAACCACACACACATTACTATGATATCCTGTCCAACTGCATGTATGGCTCTTGCACAATCCACAATATGAAATATAAACTTCATGCTTATCTTCAACCATCCATTAATTCAAAGTAAACAGACAGACAAACTCAGCCTACATGACTTTCCTTCCAAAACACTACATGTGATTAGGAAAATGTCTGGTACTTATTAGCCGCTGCGTAGAACGTCAACATTTGGTAGGCTAGTTACTCGTTGACATTAGGTTATGTGAAACACTTCTTGAAAGCCACATCGGACAGATGGCAGACATGCTGTCTCTTATGCACAGTGCTGTTGCATAATCTAGGGAGAAAATCCACTGGTGTGAGTGGAACATGGCTGTCAGGTAAGAGGCTGCCAGGACTAAAGCTCCTCCTGAGACTTTTTAACCAGTGCCTGAAGAACAACACAACATGACAAAACAAAAGCAGCTATTAACAAATACAGAGAAGAGCCACAGGACTTAATGGAAAAAGCTGGAAATGAAACTATGGACAGCTGAACTTATTCAAGTTTTCCATGACTTTTGGGGCACATTCTGTGCATTTGGTCCCCTCCCAATGTTAAAATAGCAGGGAAGCAGCTCTGGGACATTGCTAAATAAAGCAGTCTTTCTTAGCTGTGTGTGAACCTAAACCAGTTTACTCTGCGCTTGGAAAGGGCTAAGTAATAATAGCTTTGTTTACATAATTAGGCCTCTATCAAAGCTCAGCAGTGGTTAAGTGTAATTGCATGCCTAGCAGCAATATATAGGTGGAAAAGACTATGTTTTTCATTTATGATCAAACAAGAACATTTAGGAAAGACTACCATGGAAACGTGGTATACATACTGGACGTTTCCAAAGGCCTTGAAGAAAACAACAGACCAACAGAAACCACCATGAAGGGTGTAATATTTAAACTGCAATTTCTTTTAGACGGCATGGACTGGACTTCAGTCAGTAGCCTCTCTGTGGGAGTCACAAAGTTCTAGATCCTGTAACTTACTGCAAAACAAAAAACATCACACAACTTGATATCTAAATGGCAAGAGGTAAAGCTCTCAGGTGTAGCAGACCAACACTACCCTTTACAAAGAAAGCAAAATAATGTAATCCAGACATTTGGGCTGGAACAGTCCTAGTCCTAAGCTTTCTTCTGGCTGTGGGCAGAGCCACCAGATGCTTAAGTTCTGCTTATGCCTGCTGTTACCCATTTGCAAAATTCACCTAACCCATCACGCACACTAAAAGAGGGAGTTGCGCAACATGTCACTTCCTCTGACATTCCGCTCGTCTGGAAAAAGACCCTTGACTGTACTTAGAAAGCAGGCGCCCTTGTCAAGGTAGATGGACGGAAATAACACACATTTTAACCATCTGACAGAAACCTTTGAATCACCGAGTGAGATCAGCTCTAAGCAATGGAACCTAAAGCCAATATAGGGGACAAAAGAGTACAAAATGTGCAATTTTACACCTGAAGACTCTTGTCCAGCTCGGTGTAGGTATATAATAACATGACCCTCTTAAACCTCTTCTTTCCTGCAGAGTCCTGCACACCTGAAAACACACTCCTGGTTGGTCTATTTATTAAGATACAAAAATGTATCAGTATACAAGATCTCAGCTTTGGCATCTCAATATGCTGCTTACTCCTTAAGAAATCACTGTAAGGTTGCTCACAGTGAAAATACAAAAGTCTGAAAATTTGGAAATCAGGCCATCTGTCTCCCTCTCTCTTTTCCCCTGCAGCTTACATTCCTCCTCTTGGAGTAATAACAGAGCAGATACAAGAGCTGTCACCCCAAACATAACCAGGAGGTGCATTTCCCTCCAGTACATCTGCTGAGATGCTACACTGCTGACAATGACTGGGGACCCACAAATCTCACTTATAAGTGAGGTGATAATCACATAGCCTTCCTGGAGAGCGATAATCCACATGCAATTGCCATGGCTCCCAGGAATTTAGGATAAATATGCAGTGCTGCTCTTGTGAAATAAAAGGGGAAGCAGCCATATCAAAAGGTTTTGCTTTCGTATAAGCAACAAATCTTGTTATTTGTAAGAATATGAACTGAAAATGTTGCCATTTCCTCTGAAAAACACAAAGAAAATTATGCTTGTTTTACTTTTGACAAGAGGTATTGGTACAAGCAAACTAGTTAGATTACAGACTGTAAATTATAGCCTTGTACTTAGAGCAACATTTTTAGGCACTTTTACTCTTCCAAATGTTACAGGTGTGGGCAAGACAGTGATATAGAATGGGGTAATTCTTGACAGGAATTGTTTGTTCAAAATGAAAGAATTAAGCACTGTGCAGTTATTTTGAAAACAATACAACTAATTTTGTATAGTGAAATATACCAATAATGTGATAAAAAAAAGTGCATACACTGTGATAGAAGATCATGGCTACATCACCTTACCCTACTGCAAGATTTGGGATTTTATGGCCCTACATTCAGAAACAGTACAGAACATGTATTTTCCTGCCAATGAAAAATTTCACTTACACAACCCATATCCCAGTGATGGTCAGAACTGGGAGACTAACAGGTAGTATCATCCAGAGAGACATCTTCGACGGCCTCTGTGATCAACCTCTCTTCCGGCACCTGGAACAGCCCCTTTCTTCTTTTTCCTCTTCGGCCAGCCGAGCAATGTCTGCTCAAGTAGCACTAACATTTAACTGAGTGTGACTGACATGTGCAAGGCCACCAGCTGATTCATTTCACTTGAAGATGAAGAATATCAGATGGAACAATGGGAGGACAGATGTGTCCCTTTTTCACTGATGAATGACAGAGGGGAGAAGGGGAGTTGGATCAGCATCATTCGCATAGAGAAAAGTTATGAATCATTATCAGAGGAGTAGAGCAACATACGGATGCTGGGAAATTTTACTTTTATTTATAAGGAGGTTAGTCGACTAATCGATTGGGAAATTTTTTTTCATGGGCTAATATATATATACACGACAGTTTTCACTTTAATTTCAAGCCGTGGTTTGTAATGTGCATTAAAAAGACTAAATTGTGTCTGTTGAACATGTTTAGCACCAAGTTAGGATTTGTTTTAGTCAAGTAAAATGCATGAATTAACTGATTTATAACTTGATTTAAGACGAACAAGTGATGTCCCTTTTCTGTAAATCTGGTGTCACACATGTACAAAGCGTTTTTTTTTTCTTTTCATTTCCACGTACGTGTACTTCAGCTCCATCTTTACATCTGTAATAGCTCCTTCCATCCCTAGCTAGCAACAACGACGAACATCAAAGGAAAATTGGACTCACCTTTTCTTTCTGTCCTTTAACTGGTGATATATCAACAGTTTTTCGTTAAATTAAGTCGACTTGTGCTCCACAAGTCAGGTAGTCCTCAGTTACAACACACGGGACTCGTGGGGTGATGTGTTGTCTGTGTTTTTAATCAAGAAGTGGTGTGTTTTTTCCACGGCCACCTCAGCCCCGTTAGCCGTTTTCCCTTTGAGCCGGAGTGGGGGGGAAGCCTCGCGCTCTCATGCAGTCGGTCTCGTCGTATCTCCGCCACGAGACACTCCAGCTGTTCGGCTCCGCCCCCTTAAACAGGGGCGTTTAGTTTTTCACACGGAGCACACCGACGTCTGGGCCGGGCCTGGTCAATCAGCGTTATCTCCAATAAATTAAGTTAATTTACTTACACACAATAGTCAGAGGTTGCACAAGTACACAGCTGAGTCTAGAACAGAAAAAAAGAAAAAGTGTAACGAAAAGTATTTTTGCTTTTACAACTTACTGCTGCTACAACAACTACACTACTACTACTACTACTACGACTAGAATTACAACTAAGATGATGATGATGATGAAGAGTGTAAAGAAAACTATTTTTGCCAAAGGACTTACTACCACTACAAAAAACTAGGACTATTACTATGACTACTACTACTAGTACAACAACTTCTACCACACTTACTACTACTACTGCTACAACTATACAGAGTTAGAAAACAAAACAAAACAACAACAAAAATCGTGTATGAACTTATTGGTCTTTGTTTTAACCCACAGGTGTCAAACATGCGGCCCAGGGGCCAAATCTGGCCCGCCAAAGGGTCCAGTCTGGCCCCTGGGATGAATTTGTGAAATGCAAAAATTACACTAAGATGTTAACAAGCCTTTTAGTTCAGGTTCCACATTCAGACCAATTCAATCGCAAGTGGGCAGGACCAGTAAAATACAATCATAATAACAGAAATAATGAAAACTCCAAATTTTTCTCTTTGTAAATGTAAATATTTTCATATATTTCCACTAAAACAAAGTATAATTTCACAAAAAATGTAAATAACCTGAACAAATATGAACAACCTGAAATATCTCAAGAGGAGTAAGTACAATTTTAACAAGAGTCTGCCTGTTACTAAATGTTTCGTATATTTGTAGATCCACTGTGATCTATAAATTATAATGTACACGTGTAAATGATAAACTGTCTGAGGCAGAATATTGTTAAAATTACACTTATTTTTTCAGTTTGTTAATGTTACTCACATTGTTTGAAAGGATAGTTTGTAAATGTAAACATTTTCATAATGTAAATTAACTTTTTTCACTCTTAAACATAGAGAAAAGTTCGGAGTTGACATTATTTACATATTCTTACGTTACTATTTTACTGGTTCGGCCCACTGCACATCTAATTTACCCAAATGTGGCCCCTGAACTAAGATGAGTTTGACACCCCTGTTTTAACCCATAAAGACCCGGTGCTACTTTTGTGGTAGTTTCCAAATAAATTTTTCTCTCTATTTAACCTGTAAGTGATTTATCACCATCTATCATAGTATTATCCTCTCTATTTTGTTTTTTCTGTGAAAATCAGGTATTTTCCTATATCTATTTTACTGATCATATACTTTAATCATCATGCTAAGATTACATTTAAGGGTTATTATGCCAAAAACAGAGATAACTTGAGAAAAAAAAAAAATTACTTTTCCAGTAAATTCTATCATTAACTGAACAGAAAATCAAGTGTGTCCATCCACTGTCATTTATCAAACACCATGGGCTTTACTGGTGAATCAATGTTGTAGAAGATGATAGTGTTTCCATGTTCACTATGGAGCCTCTGAACCTCCAAATGAGTCATATTTGATAACCTGGAAAAGATGATAAACTGCATTTTACACCAATTATTTACATGTATTGGTAGGATTAGTGGCTCTAAGATTATTAAACATTTTACATCAATAGATGATTTTGCTCACTGGTGTAAATTTGGGTCTTTGTGGCTTAAAACACTGAAAACACAATACATTGATTTGCTTAAGTGATCAAAGCCAAAGCTAAAGCTTGACATAATAAGTCACTAAGGGGCAGGGCACAGTGAAAGTTAAATTTTGAATGCATCGCATCACATCATAAACACACTAATCACATCAAGTTACATCATACACACACGTTTATAAATGTGTCCCTTCGCTCAGTCCATAACCATTAACTCCATATACACCTGCTCCATTTCTGCACAATGCAACTGCTCTTTTTCACACCGCAGGACAATTTTAACCCATAAAGACCCAAATAGCCACCGACAACCAAAACCATCTACTGATCTAAAATGTTTAATAACTTCTGAACCACTAATACTATCAATCCATGTAAATAAGTGTTGATAAGTGCAGTTTATCATCTTTTCATGGTCATCAGATATGACCTATTTGGATGTTCAGAGACTTCGTAGTTACCATGGAAACATCGTCATTTTCTATAACATTGGTTCGCCAGTAAAACCCATGGAGTTGGATCAATGACAGTGAATGGAGATGGCTGGTTTATGTTCAGTTAATGATATATTTGACTGAAAAAGTCACTTTGTCTTCATTTTTCTCCATTTTTGACATAATAATCCTGAACTTTAATGTGAGCTTTTATGGATATCTACATGATCTGTGAATTAAATACAGGAAAATACCTGATGTTCACTGAAAAAACAGAAAACACAGAGGATTATGTCAAGAAAAGTTAAATATTGAGAGCAAAATATTTTACAACTGACAAAAATGTAACACTGGGTCTTTATGTGTTAAATCATGTCTTTGATCCATCAGTACACAGTTCCCCATCTGAATGACTGTGATTTGCGCCTGGAGATGATGGGTAAAGGGGCCAATGTGTTGAAAGAGATCATTGACAAAAGTCAGACAGAACTGTCTGAAAAATATGACAGTGTACTTGTGTCCCATTAGTGTTGGAGTGGCTGTTGCAGCTGCAGCTATTTTTGCTTTGGCCATCATGGAGAAATGATGGTGGGATAGCACACGCTGCAATTAATGTTCTGTCATTTAAATAAACCTGAGGAAATCACAGTTGTGGTCGTGTGTCCATTAACAATCAAACCATCAAAGAAAAAATAAAAAGGCAAATAAAGAATCAAATAATGCTGTTATATTATATTTTGTCGATTTATGTACTTTAATTACTCCAGACTGTTTCAAATTAACTGTCATGTGTTAATGGCCTCATATGACCTTTACTAACATTTTATTTCTGGTAATTGTTTTATAGAATGAAATTAGACCTACATAAAATGAAGATATCACTGAACATAATGTAAACAAAACATGCAAAAAAAAAAAAAAAAAAAAAATTGAAAATTGAAAATCTGTAAATATGTTTCCTGCCTGAATCCAGTCAGACTAGCAGAAGTGAAAATATCAACTCATGTGACCTCAAGTTATTTCCAACATTGTCTACATCTTTTCCTGTTGTTTTGATTGAGAGACCTCTAGTGGCAGAAATTACATTACTGTGTGTTTAGTGTACTGTTTCTTCGCTTTATATTAATAAAGCATGACATAATAATAATAATAATAATAATAATAATAATAATAATAATAATAAAACAATAGCTATTATTATTATTATTATTATTATTATTATTATTATTATTATTATTATTGTTGTTGTTGTTGTTGTTGTTGTTGTTGTTGTTGTTGTTAGTTGTTGTGGTGGTAGTAGTTGTAGTAGTGGCTGTGGTAGTAGTCAAACACTGATGTTGAAAAAGGTGCAATATTTCAACAGTAGAACTGCCGACAATACAGTATCTCATACATTCTTGCACAACTGCTGGCTTTATAATTCTGTTACTGGAATATTTGGTCATTGTTTTCAAAATAGCATGTGAAAATGAGTGATACAGCTTAACTTTCAGAACTGTATGAATTTTGCCACATTAGGATTTCTTTTATTTAGCAATAACAATGTAAATTCACATTACTTGAATTATCAATGGACAAATTATTCAATAAAATATGAGAAGGCTGTCAAACAGATAAAAACATATTGAAGACTGCAATAATATTAACATAAGTTCAGATGTAGATTTAGGTTTCTGGTGAGATATTACTGAGTGTGCATTTTTACTTTGCTGTTTTAAGCTTTACTCTTGCAACTCTATACACATTACTTCATGCTGAAATATAATTTGGCATTTAAATCAGCTCTAATCCAGTTTTTGATTTATTTGTTTCATATATAATTGTGGAAAAAACTTACTTGATTACCCACCTGTAATCCATTATATAGATACAAACAAGACAGAGGGAGAACCACACTTTTTGAGGATTTCATAAAATGTGATCTCTTGACAATATGGTGAACTCCAACACTATCCAAATAGGATGTGAAAACACATTTTTAATATAACATCTAGTTTACAGCATAAGGCAGTGCATGGTTTTTCTATACTTTTCACAGTCCTCAGCCACGTCATTTAGATATACTAAAACAGGGCTAGGGTTAGAGGAGTTCATGAACTCAAATATGTGACGTAGGTTCAGTTGAAATGGATTAAAGGTGGCGTGTGTGTGCGAGGATGTGGGCTGTCCTCCATTCAGGATATGGACCACAGGCAGTGGGTCCAGATGGACCACAGAATCATCAGGGACCCAGATCACACCAACAGCCCACTGTTTGTGCTGCTGTGATTCTCCAGTCTGACAGGAGGTCATTTTTTTCTTTTTTATATACAAGTGTGAAAGATATAACAATAAATATTTTAATTATGACTGAAAACCAAAGACTTTGTTAAATCTGTTGGTTCATTTTAATCACTACCACAAAAATAACACTGTCAATAGTACTGCAAGTATCTACAAGTCTCTGTTACAAACAACTGTGTTTTAACTCAATGTTTACATTTCAGTGTCAGTTGTATTGATGACAGTCATCAACCAGCAGATGGTGCTGTCTGGAAATACTCAAGTGGGAAATATTTTCTGTCTGAGGACCGAGTTATTCAAGGTCAGACATAACTTTGGTTCATCACTAAACTTGAGTCAGTTTGTGTCATAATAGAATATTTTCTGTGTGTGTGTGTGTGTGTGTGTGTTAATGAGTTCATACAGATCTGAGATCAGATGGACTTTAAAGTACCAGCCTGTCTTTACTCACATTCTGACATTTAGCCCAGATAGCTGGTTCTACTATGGCACAGGTGTCAAACATATGGCCCAGGGGCCAAATCCGGCCCGCCAAAGGATCCAGTCAGGCCTGTGGGATGGATTTGTGAAATACAAAAATTACACAGAAGATATTAACAACTGCGGATGTCAAAATCATTTTATTTCAGATTCCACATACAGACGAATTAGATATCAAGTGGGTCAGAACCAGTAAAATACTATCATATTAAACCTATAAATAATGAAAACAGTAAATTTTCTCTTTGTTTTAGTGTAGAAAAGTAAAATTACATGAAAATGTTTATATTAAAAAACTGTTATTTTACAAAAAATGTGAATAGCCTGAAATATTTTGAGATAAGTACATGCAATTTTACCAGTATTCTGCCTGTTATTAAATGTTTTGTGTATTTGTAATTGTAATGTAAATTGTAATGCACATGTGTAAATGATTAACTGATAAACTGAGGCATAATATTGTTAAAATTGCACTAGTTTTTCTTAAGACATTTCCAGTTGTTCATGTTATTCCAATTTTTGTAGATGTAAACATTATCATCATTTAATTTTACTTTTTTCACTGTTATTATTTTACTGGTCTGGCCCACTTGAGGTCATATTGGGCTGAATGTGGTCCCTGAACTAAAATGAGTTTGACACCCCTGCACTATGGGGTCATGAAGTCCTTATACGTCCAAAGTTGTCCACATGGACCAGGACCCCAAGAGACATTATTACGCAGCAAAAACCTTGGTAGTTATGGTGGACCATGTTTCAATTTAATTCAGTAAATTGTAGAAGTACTGGTATGCATTTTAGATGATAAATAGTAAAGAGTCAGTACAGATGCACGTCCGACGTCATGATGCTTGATGATTAAGTGTTTAGTTTTTATCCTATAGATTTCATGTGTCCATCTCCACTTGTTTTTGTGATTTCTGATGTTGAATTTTTCTGACCGAGGAACACTCAGAAAACTCTTTGGAGTTATTAAGCAGGCAACATTTATTGGAATGAGCTCATGAGAACAGATTGCACAATACAGGAGACTGAAGAATCTAGTTCTGAACACACATCCCAGTGTACAAAGTTATATAGTGCAAATATCAGATGGAGAGAATGTATCTCTCCATGATTAGAGTAAATACACCTATAACCAGTTTTATGCCAAATCTTAAGGACAACAAAACAACTGACACATATGGATCATCCCAAAGGAAACAGAAGCAGATAGTTTTAGGCAAAATATGTCTATAAACCATATGGCTGTAGACACCTGGTCTGCAGATCAAGAGGACAATTTACAGGTGTGGAAACACCAACACACTGTGACCTGTATTCTGACCTCAGAACTAAGAGATGGATAAAACGACGAGTTATGTTAGAATTTCATCACCAGATCCTTCCTTTTTGTCGGAGAGATCAACACAAAAGAACCATTTAACCTGTAACGGAAATAGCTCTCTGGAAAGTACCTCCAGGATTGGTTACAAAGAACATGAATAAAACACAACATACAACATAGCAACCAAGAGTCAACATATGTAATAAACAGTTTGGTCTGTAAACCCCCTCCAGTGACCCCAAAAGTACACAGTAATGCCCCAATTCATTCCAATTTCATTAACTAGAGATACAAAAGGTTTTAATAGAACACATGCATATGTTCCTCGAGGGGTGGAGAGGAAAACATTTAAACCTTCACCTGATGGGGAATAGTAAAAGTCTCTGGAACCACCAATCAGAGCCAATTAGGTATGGATAATGGCAGGAAATAGAGAATTCAAAAAACGTTTGGGAAGGAATGCTTCTCGGACCAAAAAAGAGTTTGTTCCAGGTAAAAGGGATTCAAAAAGTATTTATCACACCGGAAGAAAAATCCAAGGCACTCTCTTTAAACATCACATGATCATGGCATGGTCATATCTAGACCTAAAAAACTTCAAAGCGTTTCGGCTTCAAGTCTTCAACAGGAAGTCAAACGTTTGACTTCCTGTTGAAGGCTTGAAGCCAAAACGTGTTGAAGTTTTTAGGTCTAGATATGATCATGCCATGATAATAAAGGCATTTTAATGTTAAAAGAGAGTGCCTTGGATTTTTCTTCCGGTGAGGAAATAGAGAAAATTTCAATTATCTGTGCATCTGAAAGCAGTGATAGAATAACAGAGAATTTGATTTTATATTTGAATGATATGCTATGTGTTATAATTAACCTGTTGTGGTCAATATGTTATGAGTTAAATTAGATTTTATCTGACATCACTCAACCAATTGTGGAACAGGTACTTTGGCGTTTATGCACCACTGGAATAACAGGCCTCCTTCAGTGTATCTGAGCATCAGCACTGCTGGTTCTTCTCAATGTCTCACCAGCATGTTGGTCAGAACAGGCAATACCAGTACTAGTGAGGCCATGGTCAGCTATGGCGTCAGTTTTGGCGTCAGATGGTCACTTGGAGTGGACTCTGGCCGATTTTGTCAGCAGTCTTATGCAATAAGACATTAGACTAAACAGTCTGTTGAACCAGTAAAATGCATGCAGATATGTCGATGACTTATTAAATATAACGAAAACATCTTCAAGAGGAGATGGAGCTAAGTTCTGATGGAAGTACTTACGTCAATTCAAACCAAATGTACACATCACATGAGCTATGACAACACTAATACAATAATATGAAAGATTTGTCTAAGTGGAAGTCCAGCTCAGACAGAGGAATACTTCAAATGTATTTCACTAGTATTGGTTAAGGTAGGTAGTAGTTCTGTTGATAATGACACAAATTAAATCGGGTTTATTTTCAGTTAAAATAAGCACTAAACTCATACCTGTGTTATACAGACATGACTTTTACGAACAAATAATACATAGATTCGCAAAATTATTTGGTCTACTTTATACAGTACTTAATAATACCAGTACTTAAGAAATGATATCAATGATATTATGAACCTCTGAGACTCAATGCACTGTTTTCACATATTCCATGAGCCAAATAGTTACATTACTTTACTATTTCATATAGTCATGAGCTGTCATTATGTTTATGTTTATGTTTATGCATTTGGCAGACGCTTTTTTCCAAAGCGACTTACAGGGGAAAACCAATTAAATCACTCAATCAATCAAATTTTATTTATATAGCGCCAGATCACAAAAAAAAGTTATCTCTTGAGACTTTATATATAGAGTTGGTCAAAACCAGACTCTAAGCCAATTTACAGAAACCCAACAGAATCATAAATTAAAAATCATAAAATTATCATAAATCAAAATTGTAAAACTGAAGAATCACTGTAAGAGCTCAACAGTTTTGGTCACATTATTACTTACATTATCAACAAGGACAGATGCTTTAATTTGTGGAAACTGTTTTTTCTAGACATTAATCATTTTAATGCTGTTCATATGTTCCATATATTATTTTGTATTGTAGTACAGAAACTGAGAATGGCATATGTGTGGTTAGATTTTTGTACAGGTAAATAAAAACAATGAAAAACTGGAAAAGAATAAACATAGTTTCCAGGTTTGTTTTTTTATGTTATCTGTAAACTTTTCTTAATCTTATCACCAAATCCTTACCTTGTGTTCACAATACTTGAGCAGCTATAGATTATATATATAATGTATGTGCTCACTGTTCATTTAATAATTGTTCAGAAAAAAAAAAAAAAAATTCAAATCATTTTACCACACATCTGTTTTACAATTAGTATACACATTACAAACGTTACAATACGTAGCTAAAAGGAAGAAAACATAAACCAGTATCCAAATGTTTTCATCCATAAACTTTAGATGAGCTTGATGTCTTAAATGAAAAGCCTTCATGACTTGCAGAGTGCCATTTTGTTGATTATTACGGATACACGATTGTGCTATTGATTATAATATCCCTTTTTTTCAGTTGAGGAATTTGGACTGAAACTTCACAATGTCTCAATAAAATATGTCTATTCAGAGGTACACAGTATGTGTTTATGGAAAATATAACCAAAAACATGAATCAAAACGTGTTTCTGTTGCCATCTAGAGGTGTAACATCTGTAGAACATCTTCTCATACGGCTGCTGTCATGAACCCTACAGCAGGTTTGGAGACGGTCTGTGTATATGTCATGAAGGCCTAATGTTTATATGAACTAATTAATTCATACAATACCAAACAAATCATTTCTAGTAACCAGTAATAGGTTCTGTTTTCATAAAATAACATTGCAAATACAATGGAGTAACAATGTTTTTCCACCTTTTTTCACTAGGTCCTGGAATTCCTTGACATACTGTAAGTAGTGGGATTGAATGACAGAAGGTATAAGTATGTTGTTATATTAAAAGAATGATCAGAGGCTACAGGCTGATGCTTAAAAGCCAATGAAAAATCTTCCACAAAACTCAAGATGAAAGATGGGGATCTCATACTGATTTACAGTTTTGTTTTGTTTTTTTACATCCTGCAAAGATCCTCAAGGACTTCAGGAACTGGCTGACATTTGATGCTTGTTATCAGATTTCATTCCTCATGGTGTTCATGTGATCCATCTACATTGTTCTTATGCTCATTTTTCAAATGTGTTTCATTATAGATTACTGTACACAATACAAATTGAATGTACTGTACGTGTGAAGTATTCTACATTGAGGATATAGTTCTAGATACTTTACTGAAATTGTCTTCCATTATTAATACATACAATGATGTGAATTAATGTTGAATTCACAGAATACTGCCACCAAGAGAGGACATGGAAACACAAAGAAGTGTGATATTTGTTGAAAAACAAAAACAACCCAGTCTTTTCTTGGCCTTTTATTTTCTACAGCGTCAAGTTAGAGTCAAAACCAATGAGAAAAGATGAAAATCAAACTATGATCATTTGCAGTTACATAGTAATATTAAGTTTGTACTTTCTGACATGAAGTACATTCAGTTGTTAGAATACTAATAATAAAACTTGCACCACAGAGTAGTTTTGTTTTCTCCCATTTCATAGCATGAAATGGATGAAAAAGATCAAATATAAATAGCAGTAACATACTGTTCACCAGTGTACATACACTACTATAATGGAGATAGACTTTTGTCCTACGCTTTAAATCCAGGTCTTATAGGACATTATTAATTAATGATATCAAAGTTTCAGGGCAAATAAAGCAGAAAAAGTCCTTAAAAGAATCTATTCATTTTAAGCAGGGAAATTTATTCTCATCAGCATCCTAAACTGTAATTTAACTATACAATTAGTCATATAAAGTGTTCTATGTTTTTCAAATAATGTACATGCATTCTATTACTCCCCAACACAGTATTTATAAATGAATACTCCAATAAAGAATATCAAGATAACTTATTATTCCAATCTTGGCAATAAAATATGTAGTAATGTGCATAAACACAATAAAGCAGAATACAAGAGATAAGACATGACAACTGTTATTGTTGTGTGTGTTTCTAAAAGAGTTTGTATGTGACACAATTTCAACCAAAAAGTATTTGGCATGACATTATCATGACATCAGTATGAGATGATTTAGTCACTCTGATGCTGTTTGAGAGTCTCCTACAGTCTTATAGTGGTCCCAAAGCCCCACACACTGAATGCAGGATAAAGCGGCTCTTTAAAGACAGTCTGGACTCTGTGCAGAAGCTGCATGTTACCATCAGACACACTGTAAAAGGCAAGTATTCCTGCATTATAATCCAGGTAGACTCCGATACGAGACGTGTCTGGAGCCGGTAAGTCTTTACTTTTATTATTGTGCACAAAGGAGAATTTGGAGTCGGAGCAGTACAGGCTCCAGGACTTGTCATTCCAGCCCAGACTGCAGTCGTTTCCATCTCCTTTGCGGCGAATCCCCCTGTAGGTAACAGCCACGTCAACCTCAGTTCCCCTCCAGTCTACCTCCCAGTAGGAACGGGTCCCAATCAGGTTCTCCCTGCATAGCACCTGGACAGAAAAAAGAGGAAACAGAGGGTCAAGGGTGGCCAAGATATACAACATCTGAAACAAAAAAAACCCTCATTAACCCATAAAGACCCAGTGCTACTTATGTGGCACTTCCAAAACAGTATTTTCACTATATTTAACTTTTTTTAAAGTGATTTACCACCATTTATTATTATATTATCCTATGTGTTTAGTGTTTTTTCAGTGAAAATCATGTATTTTCCTGTATTTAATTCACTGGTGATGTAGATGTTCATTAAAGATCAGATTAAAGTTGATTATGTGTCTTTTTTTCAGTCCAATATATCATTAACTGAACATAAACCCAGTGTGTCCATCTGCTGTCATTGATCCAACTCCATGGGTTTTACTGGGAATCAATGTTGTAGAAGATGACAGTGTTTCCAAGGTAACTATGGAGCCTCTGAACATCCAAATGGGTCATATCTGATGACTATGAATAGATGAAAAACTGTATTTTACACCAATTATTGACATGGATTGATAGGATTGTTGGATCCACAGGTATTAAACAGTTTAGGTCAGTAGATGGTTTAGGTTGCGGTAAGTGTTTGGGTCTTTATGGGTTAACCAGGATAATAAAAGTCAGCAGTAAAATCATTGTTACTCAGCAAAAATCTCTTTCAGAACTGTACGATAACCAGGCTTCAAAGAAGGAGAAATGCATCATGTCCGACAGCACCCTAAATTTAAGTTCCTACCCTCTGGTTCCCGCCTCAGACAACCATCAGCCAAAAACCAATGGCAGATTCTCCTTCTTACCCTCAGCGATCTCTACGCCCAACTCTGTACAACACAGGTAGCATTTTCACTAGTTGACATTGTATTTAAGTAAGTGTTTTTGTTGCACCACCAATTTTTATGTGTTATGTGTCAATGCTGTGTGTTGTTGTCAAATTGTTGTTTTAATTGCCACTGCGGCAGAAACAATTGAAAGGTCTTGAATCTTGAGTTTTGAATCTGCCACTGCTGGGAAATGACATTTATTCTAAGGACATTTTACATTCCTTTTCTAAGGCTTGTAAGTATTGCACAGTACATGCAAACAAAAGCCACATGTAAAGAATAAACAACAGGCATGATAGATATTGGATTTTATTTGTTATTAAAGCCCTCACTGGTCTTTTACCATCTTATATTAATTTTTTAATGCAAGTCAATATCACACTGGTTCAAAGGACTGGTTCACACTGTATGTTCCTTCAGTGCATACTGAATTGGGAAAGTTCAGTTTTTCCTACTGTGCACCTGAAATCTGGAACACTCTCCAAAACCATCTGAAATTTACCATACTTTTATCATTAGGACAATTTAAATCCTTAATCACTTTTTATTTTACCTCCAGCTGCTTCTGTTTTTAAATAGATGTCCTTGTTTTTAGTACATCTTTGTTACTTTTACTTTTTGGTACTTCTGATATGTCCATTGTATGTTTCAAATGTTTTGTTTTGTCTCAGGTGTATTCTAAATGATGCTGCGTCCTCAATATAGCTCCTAGTTTAACCCTTTCATGCATAGTGGTCACTACAGTGGACAGTTACTCTACAGCTTTAATCTTGTATATTCATGGGTTTTGTTGTTTTAGTTCCATATCAACCAACACAGTGGACACTTATGCATCATCTCATAAACTGCAATTCATACCATTACTGTAACTTTGCAGTTCTTGATTGGTTCTTGAGGGGAAATCAATTGTTAATATTTATTTTTTGCATATTATCTCCATGGAGTGAGTAATAACTAGTATTAGAATATGTTAAAATGTGAGAAGACATCAGATTAGCTTCATTAAACATGGTTTCATTTCACTGTTTTCATATCACTTTATGATATTGGGTTTTAAATACATGTTTCTTTGCTTCAAGAATAAAATTCAAGGTGTAGCTGAGTGGACATTTTTGTAACTCCATGAAAAACAGGTTGATTTAAAAAAAAAAAAAAAAAAAAAAAAAAAATTAAATCACATTGTTTATTTTCATGCCTAAAGAGGAATAAAAACACTCAGGAAAAAAAAAATCTGGATTAAGGTTCTCATAATTCATGCATGAAAGGGTTAAATAAAGGTTATGAATGAATGAATGAATGGAAGTATAAACAAAGGAAGAAAATAAATGAAAAAGACAGGAGAAAAATTAATTCCATCAACATAAAATACACAAAAATAAGGGTGAGAATGTATGTTTAAAGAGAAGGTTATCTGATAGAGTGCGAGGCCTTTCAAAGTGCAGTTATCTTCAGAATCTCGTTATCCTGCTGTTTCTTTTCCACATCGGTTGTTGGAACTCACCTGCTGCCAGTGGTCGAAGCGCTCTGGGTGTTCGGGGTAATTCTTGGGTTCGCTCTTCATTGTAGCTGTCCGGTTCCCCTCTGACAGATAAAGGTTTGGATGGACGCTGTTGATGTCCAGAGTCAGCTGGGAAGAGTCTATTCAAAGCAGTTTTCCAATATTTATGAGTATTTTTGCATATCAACTTTGGCTCATGTTTTAGTTTTTCAGGATTTGAGATGCTTTACTGACACTTTAATTTTTTTTTATTCTATTTTGTAATTTCTTCTGTTTTCATGGTAATTGTTTCCTGGTAACAATGCCTACATTTTAAACATTTCTTTTAAAATTTACAGGACTGCAAGTTGAGAAATAGAAAGCCATCTAACTAGAAAGTTATCTTATCTTATCTTATCTTATCTTAAATGAAATGATTAAATGATCTTAACTGATGCATGTGTAATGGTAATTTTACATATATTCTATATTACATATAAGATTATTTGAACGCCGTATTATATGAGGCTGGTTTTAATCCTGTTAGACGAACGGTTGTATTGCACTCTGTGTTTGGTCAAGGACACATGGACACGTGCTTGCACAGAAGTGCTTTCATAGAAGTTATCTCTTCCTAACTCCCATATATTCTACTCAAAAAGTACTGTCTCTATGAAGCACATCAGAATTTCATTGTGTATGCTCTGTGTATACAAAGGAATCTTAAATCTTTAACTCAGACACTATGAACATGGTGAAAATGTGTTTCCTGCTTGGAAATTTGTTATATTTCATATTGCTGCTGCTGGTATAGTGACTATTGCTTGATACCATTACACTAAACTCTGCTATAACTAAACACATGCAATAATCAACAATGTATAATAATCATAATCAACAATGTGCAATAATGGTAATCAATAATAATCAATATCACAATCAGCAATCTGTAATATCCAATAATGTGCAATAATGGAAAACAGCAATGTGCAAAAACCATAATCAACAATGTGTAATAATAACGATTTAAAGATGTGCAATAACTACTGTATTCACCTCTCATGGTCCTCTGCACTTTAACTATGTATAAATACGTGACTTGACAAAATGGGAGAGGGGCATTGTGTGTGTGTGTGTATGTTTTACTGCTTTTTACTTATCAAATTTTTTGCATTGCATATTTCCCTTTTTTTTACTCGAGAAGTTCCGTCTTTTACAAGCACATCAGAATGTTGTTGAGTATGCTCTGTGTATACAATGACAATAAAAGGAATCTTGAATCTTGAATATTATTGTCTTTTGTATTGTATTTTACTGTGTTCAATCTATCTTAACTTGTAAGTTGTTTTATTTATTCATTTTCCAGATTGCTTAATCCTTGAGAGCGTCACAAGCATATCAACATATTTAGTGGCTGAATGCAAAACTTTAAAAATAATCTTAAAGATTTACAAGTTTATGTAGTAATCAGTTATTTCATCACTGCATGTATTAGATCACTAAATAATTCAACCACATACTTGCTAAGGAATGAATAAAACCAGTCCACCTGTGTTTTATGTTTAAATGGTGGGAGGAAACATGGGAACACCTGTGTTTGTACAGTGTAAGTAATCCTGAACTGTAAGTTTGCTTTCACAGACGCTGTTTAACCTGTTCTGTGAGCAACATACTTTGTGGTTTCAGGTGTTTCGCCACTTGGTTTTCTCATCCCAATGTTAAAATACAGATATTTACAGCCCAACAGAGCATGACTTGCACATTTTTGTACTTAAAGATGGAGCTGGTACGACGGCCAAATGTGACACAAGGCCCTTTTGGTACAAAGTTGCTGTGTAAGAGCTATTGTATGTTCTGTCTGTAAGAAATAACCAGACTCACATCTCAGGAAATCCTGTCTTGTTTTTGGTTCTTCTCTTAGGCTCGGTTCTTCCCTTGTCCTTTGTTCATCCCTCACAATGGACTCTCTCCTTGACTTTGGTTCACTTGCGTCCTGTGTGATGTGGACATCTTTCACTATGAAAAGACAAACAGATCAAATATGCCAGAGTAAATGTCATGTAAATACAAGAGTAAATATGTTTAACAGCACTGCAGATATTTAGTCTTTATTCCAATTGCTTCTATCATGGATTAATTACACTGCATATTGATCTTATAACTACTTGAATTCTTTGCACTGTGTTAAAATAGGAATATTTTTTACAGAATGCAATTACTATCATCTATTTAAATTAAATAATTTTATTGTATTTTATTTATTTTACCTTGGAGAGGAAGGTGTAACACATAGGTTAGGTATATTACATAACTGTGATTATGCTTGAGACTGAGTGTGTTTTGTTTATTATGTGTCAGAATGTGAATGTAGCAATGTAGCACTGCTGTTCAAGACAAATTTTTTGTGCAAGACAATAAAGTTTACTCTGTTCCTGATTCTGAAATAGAAAATATACAAACCTGATGCTGAGATTTTACTCATTTCTGCTTTGCTGACTTCTTCTACTTGTAATTTCAGTGCAGCAACAGCCCTTTTGGTGGCATCAAAGGAGTAATAAGGGACGACGCTGATGTTGTTGAGGTCTTCATATCCTGATGGACCAGACAGGGACTGCCAGCTCTGTGAACAGATCAGAGATGGATTTACTGAACCTGCCTTGAACTGACTGAACTCCCATTGGTGTCGACTGTCGTTTTTAGGCTCACCTGTAGAAAGTGTATGTGATCGTCAGTGTGTGAAAGCTTGTCCAGGTCATTGTGCCTCTTTCTTAAAAGGGTGATCTCCTCCTCTAATCGATTCAACAGTATGTCAGCACGCGTCACTGTGCTTTTCTCATGGGAGCGAATCATCTCTTTGACTTCATTGTACTTTCTCTCAATGGAGAGCAGCAGCTCAGTGAAGATCCGTTCATTCTCTTCCAGGGCCATTTGAGCAGAGTGCTGGGAGATACACAAGGAAGAGTGTTCATTTGTTAACCTGTAAACAGCCAAGACCAGTTTGGTTGTTTTCTCTTCTTTTAGTTGTTTTCTCGTGATCTCATTATAATTATCTTATCTCATTAAAACAATAGAAAAAATTTACCAAAATGAACCCAGTTTCATAGAAGCATCCATTTCATATAAAATATCATATTACATCAAATTTAATACCTTTTAAAGACTTTTTTAACGTATTAAATGCAGATTTTTAAGACTTTTTAAGACCCCACAGGAACCCTGGTAATAATTCAGGTAAAATACAGTTTGTCATCATTTTATGGTCATCAGATATGAACCATTTGGATGTTCAGTGGTGAACGTGGAAACACCGTCATCTTCTACAACATTAATTCACCAGTAAAACCTATGGAGTTTGATTAATGACAGTGGATGGAGAAACTTGTTTTTTGTCCAGTTAATGATAGATTTGACTGGAAAAAGTCAGGTTTTCTTCAGTTTTCTCTGTTTTTGATGTAATAACCCTCAACTTTTATCTAAGTTGTTATGAACACCTACATGCTCAGTAAATAAAATATAGGAAAAGACCTGATACTCACTGGAAAAATGCAAAATACAGAAGATAATATTATCATAAATGGTGATAAATCACTTAGGAAAGGTTAAATAGTGAGAAAAAATTATTTGTAAACTGACACAAAAGTAGCACCTGGGTCTTTATGGGTTAAAAACACTACAAGAAAGCATCTCAAAATTGCACCTGAGAACACACTTGAATAAATATAAGTACTTTTTATACCTACCTTGACTGATTCCACAGCTTGATATAGATCCTGCCATTTTTTAACCCTCTGGTCAATCCTTTGTTGAGATTTGTGCAGCGTAACACCAAGTTGTTTCTGTGGGAGTAAAATTACAGTCAACATCTGAGTTGGATGACAAACCAGGAAAAACACATGACACTCAGGTCTTATTTCATCCCAAAAACACCACCCACCTGTTTTTCTGTCCTCTCTGTTCCAGCTGGGACAATGTCATGGTGCTTATGCTCATCCATCATACACAACACACACACCGATGTCTGATCAGTGCGACAAAAGGCCTCCAGCAGCTTGTCGTGCTGGGCGCAGACTTTCTCCCTCATCTGGCCTGTAGCTTTGACCAGTTTGTGTTTCATCAGAGCAGGGTACTCATAGTGAGACTGGAGATGGGTCTCACAGTAGGATGCCAGGCAAAGCAGGCAGGACTTCTCTGCCTTCTGCTTCCTCGTTGTGCAGAAGTCACACAGGACATCTCCAGACTTGGCCTGGGACTCTGTACTCCGTACTCTGGTCTGGTTGCGACTTGTTGAGCGCCGGGATTTGTCCAGGCTGCTGTATCTGTCTAAATCCAGAGTGCTGGGATGGGACATTTCCTCTTAATAAGTTTAAATCCAAATGTCGACTGTAAAAAAGAAAACGAGTGCAAAGTTGCTCCTGATCTCGACAGCGTCAGTGAAACTCTGTGAAAGACAGTGTGTGACAGAATGTTAACTATGTGGTTTGGTCTCTGTGTAAAACCTGTATTCCTGGTTGGTTGTTTAATAGTCAGGGAAAGGGGTGGAACTATAGATGACCTGACAGCAACATAGAAACTTAAGACAAAAGAGTGTGACACATGAAACTACTCCTTATTAACACACAACACTTCATCACTGAAATGTTCTTTTTGTCAGTGGGAATCAAAACTATTATAGTAGTAATAATACAACCATATCAAGACAGACTGACATAACACAAAAGTGAGGATTGCAAGTGGAAAGTAGGAAAATAAATCAATTATGAAAATAAAAATGTATGTAAATGCAGCAGATACTCATTTTATTCGAAAAGGAGTTTTGAGTCCAAATCATTTTGTCATTATGTTAAAACAATTTAAAAGTGAATAACTTCACACACATATTTTTCTTGCTTAGTGCTTTAAAGTATGTACTATTTAACTGAATAAATATGACCTAAAATCACATTTTCATACAGGTCCTAAAACAGCATAAAGGAAACCCCATAAAAGAATTGAGACAGAGCATTAAACTTATTTATTTACAAAGACACATCATTCTATCTTGAGAATTTGTATGGCAAAAGTAAGTGAACCTCTAAGATTAATCTTTCTTTTAAAGGGGGTACAGGAAGCTACTGAGCTCCAAATCAACGTGTCTGCCTGTTTACAATTTGCTAAATGCCTTATGGATGGACAAGAACGCCTTTGTAAGTAGAACTTATATGTGACATTAACCAAACTCTGCATTCCTATACGAACTTATAACAGGGGGTATGATGATGCACCGCTTCTGGACCAGACCAAGTCATCATCACTAATAAAACTATCACTGCTGTTTGTACCGGAAGTTTCTATTCTATTCTATTCTATTCTATTCTATTCTATAACAAACAAAATTTTACTGGTCCTAGATTAAAATAGCCACACACAAATATTTTGCCACATCTAGATAGATAGATAGCCGTACAGCCATGAGAATACAGCACATCACTCACAAAAAACATATAACATAACACAAACCCAAAAAACAGTAACTCCACACCATGTACCCGCCCAGAACAGCAAAGACAACAATTCCGCCACCATATATCCAGCACCACATATATCCATCTAACACATTACAGTCTCTTTAATGATTTGTTCAGTTGTGTTATGGCATTTGGAATGAAACTTTTGATGAATTTAACTTTTTTCCACTTTATTGACTTGTAGCAGTGACCAGAAGGATGCAGTTGGAAACATGGATTAAGGGGCTGACTAGGGTCAAGTGCAGCGTTGTGTGCTCTGCATGTGCATGCAGTGGCTGTGCTATTGAGGTGTGAGAGGTTGGGGGTGGGGAGTCCAGTGATTTTAGCAGCTTTATGTGTGATCTGGATGAGTTTGTTCTTGTTGGAGGCTGAAAGCATGCTGAAGAAAGGGAGAGCAGTAAAAGAGGATGGGCTGGACAATGCTTTTACAGAGTAGCTGCAGAGGGGGTTGGGGTGGGGGGGGCAACTGAAAGTGCAAAGAGTCTTTGTTTGCAGTGTTTATGAATGTCAGTGGTGTGTTGAAGCTTAGTTTATTGTCCAGGGTGAGTCTTTGGTATTTCTGGCTCTCCACTATCTCAACTGCTTCACCATCTATGTTAACAGGGTTATGGGTGGTGTTCGAGGCAGTTCTGCTGGAGGAGTTAAAAACAATTTCCTTTGTTTTGGAGACATTTATCTTCAGGTGATTGTCCATATACCACTGTGTGAATTACTGCAGTGATATAGTAATTAAACTTTAACTGATGTAATGAGTAGTTTCTCATTTCTAAAACAACCATCACTTTGATAGAGAGCTTAAAGATTGGACTGTGTTTAAATGGAAAAAGGTCATGTGGTCTGATGAGTTCAGACTGACACTGTTCCAGAGTGATGGGTACATCAGGGTGAGAAGAGACAAGGATGAAGTGATTACCCATCATGCCTTGTGCCTACAGTACAAGCCTGTGGGATCAATGTTATGATCTGGGGTTGATTCAGTTGGTCAGCATTAGGTTCAACAACGTTATGTATCTAAAAAATGAGTTTTAGCTGAACCTGAATATACTGAATGAACAGGTCTGAACATCAGTGGATTTTTTCTTCCCTGATGACACAGACATACGACAATACCAGGATTCATCAGGATCAAATTGCAAGAGTGGTTCAGGGAACATGAGACATCATCATGATCTCTCTGTAGGGCTTAGAAACTCTGAAATGCCCCCTTGTGGACAAATGAATAATAGGTAGTTAAACCTTTTGAAATCCATATCTTAAATCTGCCATCAGTTCAATTTGGTGCAAAGTCTGAATCATAACGACATCAATAATAAGAAGATAGAGATGGCCACAGTAATGGTGTTTTTACTTCTCCTTAAATAAGACACGGATCAGGTGAATAAGGTGTGATTGTGTTGGAATTCAGCAGACACAAAAATGGAAAGGCCGTCATACATGCAGATATGCTGATTTCACAGGAAATTGCAGTGGTCTCTTGATTTTTTTCCAGAGCTGTATATGTTCGTTCTACTGCCCAGGTAGGTTTTGAGTGTTCTTATCTGTGCTCATGAGTGGAGTGAGTAGAGGTTCTTCTGAAGGTGGATTCCATGCTTGGCCACAATGTGCTTCCGCTGCAGTCTGTTCTGTTGTCCTGGCTCGCCACTGAACCGCTCAGGGTTCAGACTCAATTTCTGTCCAGCAGAAAAACCAGTCTACACATGTAGGGCAGAAAACATCACAATTACTATCATATCTCATCATGTTATGCTACTCTTACTCTGAACTTCTTCAATTTATACCCAATTGCTGGATATACCTTACGTCAATTATTGTAAATGAACTGTAATACGTTTACAGTATTTTAACATGACACAGTTATTTACATGAATTTACATCTTTTTTTTTTTTAACATAAATTCCTTTATTTATCTTGGTAAGTGCTATTTAGCTTTTTTAATCAATATTCATCATTTAAACATAAGCATTTATCTTTATAACCATAGCATACATCTCTTTTTAACATATTTTAACTGTAAATCAGCTGCATTAAATTATTAGTATTTTAAACCAACAACTGTATTTTATTAACTATAGTGAAACAAATCACATTTGGTACATTACATTCATCAGGGAACCCTTTTTTTTTGTTTTTATCACAAACTGGCACCATATCAACAGACATGTGCACCATGTACCATCTCTGTCTCCCTCACTAAATACAGTAATGACAAGCTACCAACTTTATTAGCTCTCCTATCAAACGCTACGCTTAATATCTGAGCTAGCGTAGTGGTGGAAGCCACTGGCAATTAGCATTAGCACTGGGCTAACGTAGTGAACAATCTTTTAGCATTCAATTTACACAGTATACAGTTATATGGATAATACTACGGTGAGCCCAAACACCAACAAACACATTGGTGACTCCGACTGATTTTATGAAATCATCCCAATGAAAGCATTTTTTCATGAGTTCACATCAACAAGCTAACTTAAAGGCCTAGCCTCTAGATGTAGTTTACAGGTGTCCTGTACAATTTTTATCCCCGTATTTTTTTTGTACTACTGGTGTTTTCGCACATGCATAATATGTGGGTAAATTTGGTACAGCATGTAGCGTGCTGGTTTTACACCCGTATTATTTTTACCCCCATTAACTAGTTTTGAATATCCAAATAAAATGAAATTTACAATAGCAAATGATAAACTAGAAAAGCACTTGGAGAGCGCAAACCTCTGCCAAGGAGGAAAAAGATTTCTCTTTTTCTTGGTGAAAATATTTTCCCTTCATCTTGCAAATATTCAAAATGGAAAAATTGACTTTATCAGAATACAGACGGACAAATTTTAGCATATTTGGGGCAAATGGATCAAGTTTGTCTCCTCTAGCCACTCAGAATTTGTATCACTTCTCTAAAAATGTCCTCTTTTTTATTATCTCCTTGTATTTATTCTTTGTTTTTATGTTTTTCTGCATAAAGAACCAAGAGGTAACTGTAATTGTAATGCTGCAATTGTTTTTAAGTGAGAAGTACCGAAACTGTAAGCACCCAGTCCATATGCTTGTTGTTTTTTTGTTTTTATTTACACTTTTGTATGCATAAAATAGGAAATACGAAAAGGGCTGTAATAGATAACATCATTATGAATTGTAATGTTGGAGATATTTTGTCACCTTTTTAAATAAAAAGAAATTTTTTTTTTTTTTTTAATATTTCCCCCGTTCTTGTCAGAAAAAAAAAGTTGATGGATGTAAGAGAACATTCTTCAAATAAATGAGACAAATATTTCTGTATAACAAAATGATATTGTAGCATGCTGATTTTCCATGAGAAATATTATTTAATGGAAAAACTTCTGGGTCTGGGTCTCAGGGGGGATATATCACAATGAAATTTTAATATGTGTTCATTCATAACTTAAATTGTGTGATAAATCTGAAGTGAAACAAAGCCAAACCAATGCATAAAACCTATAGGAGCTATTTGTCGGTTTAGTTTTTTGTTTAAAGTTAATTTACCTTTTTGTTTACTAACTTAGTATTTTTTGCTAATTGTTTATTTTTTGTTTGTTTAATATTTAGAATATTTTTTTTTGATTTTATGATTATTGTTTTCATTCTTTGGTATTCAGCACCTTTTTGTTTTGTGTTTTCTTATTGGTTTAGACCGTGGGCACCTGGGTATAAATAGGGAGCACAAAGTTAGACCAGCATGCACCTGGGTGGGCCTATGGGTTTTTTTACCAGACGGTCAGACAGTCAGACAGGATGAGCAGCAGAGACAGCACAAAAGGCCTTAGTTCAGGGGTGTCAAACTCATTTTAGTTCAGGGGCCACATACAGCCTAATATGATCTAAAGTGGGCCGGATCAGTAAAATAATATAAATAATAGGATAAGAACGTTTGAGTGAAAAAAGTACATTCCGCAATGAAAATGTTTACATCTACAAATTGTACTTGAACTTAACATGAACAAATACGAACAACCTGAAAATTCCTTAGTAAAATAAGTGCAATGTTAACAATATTAGGCCTTAGTTTATCATTTATACATGTGAATCACAACTTAGAGATTGCAGTGGAGCTACAAATACATGAAACAGTTGATAACAGGCAGAATATTATTAAAATTCCAAATACTTCTTATAAGATATTTCAGATATTCACATTTTTTGTAAAAGACTAGTCTGTAAATGGGAACATTTTTGTGTAACTTTACTTTTTACACTAAAACAAAGAGACAAATTTACAGTTTTCATTTTTTGTAGGTTATTATGATAATATTTTACTGGTTCTGATCCACTTTAGACTGAAATGACCTAAAATGATTTTAACATCCTTGATTGTTAATATCTTCAGTGTAATTTTCGCATTTCACAAATTCATCCCAGGGGCCGGATTGAACCCTTTGGCGGGCCGGATTTGGCCCCCGGGCCACATGTTTGACACCTGTGCCTTAGGTGTTGTTTGCCTGCAAAATCTTGAAAATAAACCACTTGAACTACATCTTTGATATGGACATTGTATTTTTGACTGTAAACCACAAACCCATGGTGCATCTAGTGGTTATCTGAATTATGTTAAAGTCTTAAGTTTACCTTTTATGGAAGTAAATCTGTCTCATCAGGTTTTGAATTATAAAAGCCATCAAATTTCTAGCACTGAATTGTTTTGCACTGAAATTAAGTATCTGAATTTTTTGTCTCTCAAGTTAACTATGTTCATAAATTTAGAATAAAAAAAATTCAGATGCAAAAAATTCAGAAGCAAAAAATTAAGATGCAAAAAATTCAGAAGCAAAAATTCAGAAGCAAAAAAATTCAGGGCAAAAAAATTCAGACGCAAACAATTCAGATCACATCCGGGACACCAAGGATAAGCAATCGATTTGATCTCAAGTTGAACCGACAGCTGGTCAGTCGAGTTACATTAGGTTGGTCATGTGACGCCGATGCAGGAAGACAGTCAGCGCGGGTGTGTGATCTGAATTTTTTGCATCTTAATTTTTTGCTTCTGAATTTTTTGCATCTGAATTTATGCATTGGAATTTTTTTTTAATTATAAATTTATAAACATAGTTGAATTCAGACACAAAAAATGCAGATACTTAATTTCAGTGCAAAAAAAAATTCAGTGCTAGAAATTCAATGGCTTTTATTATTCAAAATCTGATGAGACAGATTTACTTCCATAACCTTTAAGTTGATTTAATTGATATAAAACTGAAAATTAATGAAATCGAAATTGAAAGAATGTATGAAACAAAATTTTTGGGAGTGATTATTGACCATAAACTCTGTTGGAAACCACAAATAGAATATATCAAACGTAAAATGTCCAAGGCTGTTGCGATTCTTTATAAAACTCGAGATTTGTTAAACAAAAAATGTTTGCATATATTGTATTGTTCACTTGTTATGCCATATATGTCATACTGTGTGGAAATATGGGGCAATGTGTATAAAACTAATATAGACCTGATAATTAAACTCCAAAAAAAAAAGCTATTAGAGTCATAAACAAAGCTGGTTATCAAGTAATCAAGTAATCCACTTTTTGTAGAATCTGGTTTACTAAAATTTTTTGATATTGTATATTTAAAAACAATGGAATTTATGTTTCGTGCTAAAAGTAAAAATCTTCCTGTTTGTATTCAGAAAATTTTTAAGTTAAGAAAATGGAATTATAATTTAAGAGGGATGTTTGTGTATGAAACATGTAAAGTAAGAACAAACATTAAATATCACTGTGTTTCTATTATTGGTGTCAAATTATGTAACAAATTGAAGGATGAAGTGAAATTGTGTAGCTCGCTGTTGAGTTTCAAAAAAGCTTTAATTTGTCAAATTCTCAAGGGCTATGAAAGTAATGTGATTTCTATAGAATTATATTTGTGCCAGTTTCTTGAGCGAGCAATGATAGATTCTGAGCACACAATTAGAGATTTTGAGCACATAAAAATATATTTTGCGAGCACATCAATTATATTTCAAAAAGAAATTATGCTTGAGGAAACAAAAATCGATATTGTGCTCCATAAATGCGTTTGCATGTTAGTTTTACTCATAATGTTCTCTCATAAATTCTTTCCATGACGCACAAACAGACCGCTGCACTCACTCACTTTCCCCTTCCCTCTCTCACTCAACCTCCCTCTCCCTGCGCGCTCAGGTTGTTGTGTCCGCACGCTCAAATTGACACACACATTACAATTGTGCCACAAAACCAACCAATCGGAGAGCTTGCGGAAGTACACCCTGATTGGCTGTTCACTCTCCAATTAGCTCGCTAGTTACATTTACCCAAAAAAAAAGCACTCGATGAGACAGACACGGATCGGAAGAGGAGGAATTGATTCTACACAAACTTCGGTCAGTATTTATTATTATTATGATTATTGTCTCGGGTAAATGTAACTAGCGAGCAAATTTGAGAGCGAACAGCCAATCAGAGTGTACTTCCGGAAGCTTTCCGATTGGTTGGTTTTGTGGCACAATTGTAACGTGTGTGTCAAGTTGAGCGTGCGGACACAACAACCTGAGCGCGCAGGGAGAGGGAGGTTGAGTGAGAGAGGGAAGGGGAAAGTGAGTGAGTGCAGCGGTCTGTTTGTGCGCCATGGAAAGAATTTGTGAGAGAACATTATGAGTAAAACTAACATGCAAACGCATTTATGGAGCACAATATCGATTTTTGTTTGCTCAAGCGTAATTTCTTTTTGAAATATAATTGATGTGCTTGCAAAATATATTTTTATATGCTCAAAATCTCTAATTGTGTGCTCAGAATCTATCATTGCTCGCTCAAGAAACTGGCACAAATATAATTCCATACAAACCATTGTAAAAGTGCGCTTCTGTGGACATTTCCATGTGCTCAGGCTGAAATGTTGACAGCTGAAAGTGGGCGGGGCCTGTCTTAATGGGCGGAGTCCACATACAGGAAATGTGTCAGAAAAAAACTGTGAACACGGTTCCCTCTTTGGCCGCGCACAAGTTGGATGAGAGTCCGCCACTTCTTCCTTTTCTTCTTTTCTATCACCATGAAGGACTGGAAACCTCACCTGAAAGGTACGTTTACAAACTACTCACAGCATAACTCATGTATTCTCTTCTTTCTATGTGTCTCTGTGTGTTGTTTGATCGCCTTTAGTCGTAACATGTCATTATGTTTCCAAACTGTGCAGCCTCACTGGCCGCTCGCTGTGGCTTCTGTTTCCGTGAATGGAGGAATATTTAGTTTCAACACACCAGACTACACAGTATCCTACACAGCAGCTTTAGTTAGATGACTCTGGGCTGTAATGTGACTCATGGATCAGGAATAATGTTTGTCTGCCATGACATTTCCTGAGGACTGGGACTATTTTGTTGCTAAGACAACTGAGCTGAGGAGGTAAAACCCACCAGAGTCCATCATCACCAGAGGGTTGTGCCCATTTTTGGTCCAACTGGTCCATCATCAAGTTTACATGTACCTAAAGTAGTAACCAATTATAGACGTAAAAGGAATTGTCTGCTGGTAGATATTGTCTTTCTAGCAAATTATAAATACAAGATATAAAAATAAATAAATAAATACACAAGAGCTCAGTATAAACCAATGTACAGTTTAGTGCATTTTTGTGCAATTAGGATTTCAAAAAATACAGTGAAGTTCTGTGTGGTTTTGGCTGTCAGTCTCCATCAAGGATGTCCTATCTGTTACTGAAGTGTGCTGAGGTAGGCCTCTATGCACCACTGTCATGTCCACCTCCCATTTAGCGTGTTTTTTGTCTACATCTACATTGCTGCCTTTGACTAAAAGGGTTTTAACTTTTTAAATTTTATATTCTCTTTCGAAACTCTGCACTGCAACTCTTACTTTAATATGTGTGTGTTTTTAGATTGTTGGATTTTATGTGTTGTTTTCTTACTTCACCTTTTACATGTTTCTTTTATAATGTTTTAAATGTGTTTCTTTTTCCCTGTTGTATTTCAATGTCCTGTGTGAAGCACCTTGATTTGCCTTGTTGCTGAAATGTGCTATACAAATAAACTTGCCTTACCTTGCCTTACATTTATTTAACCCATAAAGACTCAGTGCTACTTTTGCAGCAGGTCCCAAATGACTTTTTCTCTATTTTTTTTTTATTTTTTATTTTTATTTTTTACTTTTTTTTAAGTGGTTGTTCACCATTTATTCTAATAATATGGCCAGTATTTTGCATTCTTAAGTGAAAATAAGATAATTTTCTACATTTAATTTACTGATTATGACTGATGTCCATTAAAGCTCAAATTAAAGTTCAGGGTTATTATATCAAAAACAGAGAAAGTGGAGGAAAAAGTGACCTTTTCAGTAAAATTAATTGAACATAAAAGCAAGTGTCTCCATCCACTGTCACTGATCCAACTCCATGGGTTTTACTGGTGAATGAATGTTGTAGAAGATGACTGTGTTTCCACGTTCACTACGGAGCCTCTGAATGTCCAAACTGGTCATATCTGATGACCATGAAAAGATGAAAACTACATTTTATACCAATTATTTACATGTATTGATAGTGGATCAACAGTTATTTAACTAGTTATATCAGTAAAGGATTTTGGTCGCCAGTGGGTTTTTGGGTCTGTTTGAGTTAAAGACAAGTTGAGCTTGTGTTTTCAGCCACTTCCCCTCATGTTTCACTGCTTCCCACACACCCCACAAGTTTCATCTACTCAACTGATCTGTATTTTAAAGGAAACGTGTTGTATTCCTACTTTCAAAAAAGAAAAAAGACAAAAAAATTGCATTAGATTGTTGAGAATGAAGAGTTATGCCAATATATTGTACCGATATGAACTGAATTTATTCATACTGATAGACAATCAGATTTATGTGACCACTAGAGGGAGTAGTGAGTCACTCTGCTGGTCTTCCATGTTGAAGAAAACTAACACCACAAGGCCTTTGAACAAATAGGCCATCAGAAAGTTATGAGGTGGGTTGAGAATCATTAGTAAACAATTTTTAGCGTCAAGGAAAGTGATAAAAGCTAGAAGCACTGTAAGAAGTAAAAAGAATGGAGTTTGATGATGAAATCTAAACATTTCTTCTACATGAGTGAGTTTGATTATTAAGCTTATGAAGGTATTAAGTTATTACGTGATGTTAGTATGTTTGCTAAGTTGGCCGTTTGTTGATATATGGATCAGACAAAATTTTAACAGTTCTGACCTTGTTTGGATGATTCCAAGCAGATCTTTAGTGCAGCTACAGACAACACAAACTGTACTGAAAACAGAGATTATTTGTGTTTTTACTGAGGCTGTTTTCTGTCTAAAAACAAACCTAAGTTAACAGAGCTATAATGTAGACTATCAGCTGATTCAGCACATGAAGATTATAAGAGAGTGTTGATTTGACTGATTGTCAAAATAACCAGCTATGAGTTTTTGTTTGAAGGAGAAAACTTGATGATACTATAATACAGATGTGTGTAAACAATGAGCTTCATACTCTATTCAGTGAGTGATACAGTGTGGATACTTAGTGTTGATTTGTTTGTGGTTTTGGTAGTCATAAATGCCAACCCGTATAAATCTCCATCAGTTTCCCAGAGATGTTTGCACACATTTCCAAATAATATTGCTGCAGAAATTCAATGTTCATTACAAAAAATCCTTAGTTGAATAAAATTATGTAATGGCAAACTGAAGTATTTTGTAAGCACAGATGAGAATATAAACTAAATGAACCCAAAAGATGAAGTAAAATGTTTATTCCAATTATATGTATTGCATTCTAAAATTAGACCATTTGTCATTATAGTCCAGATTAGTAATGAGACTCCTGAGCTCAAGGTGTCCTAACACTGCGAGTGTAAGCTACAGCAATGACAATTATTATTACCATGAATATCCAAAACTTGAAAGAATTAACAGTCTGACATTTTTATTGTTGATATTGACCAATATGTCCAATATTTTTTATTTAACAGCATTATTAGACAAATTTTATACTTCTTTTTGCATGATCATGAACTAAACCTATTTCTTTTGTTTTTTAATGTAAAGAGTGTGAATCTAACATCTAATGCAGACACATTTCTTTGCAATGTAGGACAAAAATAGCCCTTGAACCACAAATAGTTACACTTATGATTCCTTATGCCACTCCTGAAGATCCATTTCCATGAGTTTCTAAGGTAAACCTGAAAAAAAGAGCTTTTTGGAAAAAGTGAGTAGCTCAGTAAGATTCATTCTCTTTAATTTGTTTCTGGACAAGCCTGCGTGTTCTTCTACAACTTCAAATCCTAAATTATGTTGGATGTACATTTTGGAACTGCAGCTCAAATCTCTGTCTGGTTTCATGTTTGTTTGGAAGAACTGAGCCATGTACGTTTTGGAGAACGTCCAAGTGAGTAAGTCATGGGAAGATTTGCTCCTCGTTCTGTGGACTCACGTGTTCTGCTATTTCTGCTGTCGTTATTTTAACCCTGACAGAGAATACCTCATCATCTTAAGATCTTTTTAAGTGAAAGAAAGCAACACAGTGCAGCTTCTCAGTCTTCTGTGCCTTTGTCTCTTTAAATTCTACCAACAACTTGGAACTGAAGCAAGAACCTTATGTAATTTCCTCTTTGCGACAGCATATTACATTACATATTATCTGATGACATACAGGAAAAATGACAATAATGTCCCTGTCAATGTTTTCAATCATATTGTGTTGCATAGAACAATGTTACAGCACATAGATGGAATCTATGTGAGATCTTTTCACTTTTTGGTGTTATTTTAGATTAAATGTTAACAGGATGTAAATACAAACAGGCCCAGTGTTAGTAACTAAAGTGGGTTATCAGAGAAGGATGGCGTCCTCTAAAGGGTTCAATCTTCCTTCCTTCCATGTTGCACAGTCTGATACTAGTCGAGTGCGTCATACAGCCCACTGCCTCTATATTTAGAGGTACAATCTGTGCTTCTTTGATGGGTGGAGTACCGCACAAATATAACAGAATTTTTTTTTTTACATACCGTGCATATTGTAGAATGCATAAGAGAGGCTTGTGACTGAAATCTTCCATTGTGATCAACTTTCCTCCTACACTGTACAGAAATCGAACTGAATGAAGATTATTTTCATAGGCAGTCATCTGCTTGGAGTACATGTGACCTTTGACCCTTGGTTTAAGCGAAAGGAAAAAAAAGAAATTTATAGGTATAAGAAAAATTGGTAGGAAGACCAGGAAGAGCTATAGAGGAGGGCTTCCTCTTCCAGTATGGGGTTACGTGTACAGAAATTTGGATAAACAATATAAATAACAAAATCTCCACATATTATGCACAACAATAGATACCTGTGATGCAGTGTGACGCTCCACTGAGGTCCTGCAAAGTGTCGGAAGGCAATATACGACCTCAAGTCAACTACCAGTGACTGCTAAACTGTGCAATGTGGCCATGAATTTGGTTTTATGTTTTTTTTCTCACATTTTCTGTAAATTAAGTAGGGATGAGCATTTTCATTACTTGTCAAATAATAATAAATAATCCAAGTAGTTGTAATGCCATCATTATTATGTGTCATACACCCATACAATAACAATAATAAAGATGATAATAATAATAATGATGATGATAATAGTGATTATTATGCTGCTACTACTACTACTAGCCTACTACTAATGATGATGATGATAAAATAATCATAATCATAATAAAGATCAAGGAGTGGGTTAACCACAAGAATACAATTTAATTATTTAAAACACTTTTTCAGACTTACCATATTCAGTTCTCAGGAAGAAACAGTTACATTAACATTAGCTCCATGTCCCTATGAAGTAAAACCCACACACCAATTAAAAATCTTTCAGTCTAAAAAAGTGTTGACTCTGGTTATAGTTTGGATTAATTCACTACTTTAGCACATCTCTAAAACTGAATATTTTTTATTAAATGGCCACATTGAAAGGCCTATTTCTTATTACATCTGAAATATATGCTTAATAACTTAAATTTAATTACTCATATTTCACTTCTTGTTTCTTTTATTGAGAATCTTTGTGCAAATTATAACCATGAAACACAACCACAGTCACAAACAAAATAAATATAGAGCTAAAATGTGACTCTTGTGTAGGTGGTAAATGATTTTTGGCAGTGTGTGAGTCTGTTGTGGGGACTGGTTTAGAGCATAATTAGCGAAGTATGGTCCTCTGGTCAGCATCTGACGTTTTATACCCAAACCACGGCCATGTGACAGGAGTAGCCCCTTATTTAGGTACGTTCTGTCCATTCTTCCCCGAGTTGTACTGTTCAAAATTATCGTTTTTTTTTTTGTCACGTTCAAATGACAAAATCCATTATAATACAGTGACCTTTTATGGATGATTGTTGATGTATAGAATGTGCAGAATGAGTGTCTTAAGTGCAGTGCTCGCAATAAAGTCTTTTTCTATGTTTGTTCCAGGTTGTGAGCTACCGCTGCTCTGAGGACATCTACAAGAAGCATAAATGTGCACAGTAGAACAAGCAGAAGATGCAGGGAGCCATTGCCCGAGTGTGTGTGGTGGTGGCTGCAGCCATATTAAACCACCCATTGCTGTTTCCTCATGAGAACACCACCCTGCCAGACCAGGACAAGGACCTCATCGCCCGAATGCGGGAGCATGAGGAAAGATTGGAAATGGAGCAGGCCAAGCTGGAGAAAGAGCTTTCCCAGCTTGAGTCCAAAGAAGATGAAGGAACCAGCACAGAGGAAGGTTATAGTTTGTATCTCTGGAGTACCTTTTTGTTCATCGTGTTCTTTGTTATTGAAAAGTGTAAGGTGAATCTCGCAGAAACAGAAATCCATCCAGTCGAGGATGAAGATGTTCTGGAGAGTGGGTCCGTCAGCCCCAGAACATTGGTACTCGATAAGGACATCCTGAGCAACTTCTGCGACAAGTGCACCTACATGGCAGCCCATGAAAACTGGAGAGTGAGGGAGTTTGTGGAGGGGTTTTCAGATGATTTACTCGAAGCGCTGAGGAGCGTATGCGACAGAGAGGTGGACATGGAGGTTGGGGACTTTGTCGGTGTTGGGAGCATGTTCGAGTCCTGGAAAGTGTGCAAACCGCTGACATGTGACCTTATTGTGCCTTTCTCTCCTCCGGACCCATACTGCTTCCAGTTCCATCTGTGGTGCAGTCCGTCCAGCGACATTCCTCCAAACATGCAGGGCTGTGGTATGATCAAGGTTGCCAGGTTTGGAGAGAATGAAGAGGGCTGCCTCTGCGGTTCCGCAAACCTCGGAGAAGACATGCTTTGTCTTTTACACAGCAGAAACGAGGCACCCAAAGTAGACCTCAGCCCCGATGAACTGCTCTGCTCCAAAAACACTCCTTTTTTAGCCAAAGATCAAGTCATGAAGTGGTTTCAGATCTCTGTAACCAAAGCGTGGGGACGCATTTCTCATAAATATGACTTTGAGGTCACTTTTCGCAACCTGGATGCTGCCGGTGCTCTTAAAATCCGATTCCGTTCAGGGAAAGTCATCGTCATGAACATTATACCTGTTGTTCAGCTGGAGGATACAGATGCATATTTTGTGCCACACTTCCCATCAGACTGTGACAGCTTTCAGGACCCTTACTGGCCCCTTTCTTTTGCGGTCTATGAGAGGAATTTGCTGAAACATTTGGCTAAACGCCTACCAGAAAATTCCTGTCATTTGCATTGCCTTCAGATTCTGACCTTTCTACACAGAAAGCAGACTGGGCTCACGGGGGAAAGCGCTCTGACGAACTACCATTTGAAGACTGCTCTCTTGCACCTGTTGCTAAATAAACACACGTCTTTGTGGGACGTTGAGAACATCGAGCACAGGGTTCAGGACATGTTTGCCTTCTTGCAGAGATGCCTACAGGAGAAAAGACTCCATCATGTTCTGATTGGGAACAGTAAAATCCCAAAAGAGGTTCTGGTTCCTCAGATTCTCAGGAGAGCAGAGCCTGTCAATCTGTTTCGTTCTCTGGTGTTGCAGAGGGAGCTTTATGCAAGCACAGTCCGGCATTTCCAGGAAATGTTACGAAATGCGCCTGTGCTTCTTCAAGAGTATACACCTCTATTAACTAACGGAGGTATCCACCACAGACTACAAGAAAGATTTTGAGGCCGTCTGCATCGTTTCCAGATGGAAAATGTTAATGTACCAGATGAATGAAATGATAATTTTTGGAGTTCATAACCAAGAAATTTGCACTGAACTATAAGTTACTGTATTCAATATAACATGTTAAATTTCTGATTAGTAAAGATTTATGTTAAGGATTTATGTTAGTGACAACTGTGCTCATGACACAGGATCCATATTTTACTATCCTTATTTTAAAGAGTATATGCCACAAAGTAATCCAAATAGCATATGTTGGCTTTATTGAAATGCATTGTACAGCAGGCAAACCATTACTGTACACACTGATCTACAAGCAAAATGATTTCTGAATCGAAGAGAAATTTAGCCAAATTTGGGTCATTAATAGTGAAAAAAGTCAAAAGTGCTAGTTTGCTTTATTTTTCAAAACACAGTATTGGGTCAGAATTTTCAAAAGTATTGAGACACATTGAATTCAGGTGTTTGATTGCTAACGGGGATAGGCTATGACAATTATAATTCTCAGTTGTAATAAATTTCACTGCAATACAATGTATTTTCTCATCTTACATTAGTTTGCATTGTCATCTATGCTTATAAAATACTTCAGTTTGTTTTTACTGAATTGTATGCAGTTTCATTGAATTTTTAGCATTACACTGGTCTACAATTTTTTAGAAATGATTTGCTTCAGACATTAAATGTGCTAAGTGTTACGTATTTTAATAAGATTAATTGGAAAATAAATGACAAAAATGCCGGTTTGCTGATGTTTTCAAGGTATATGATTAAGTGTTATTACACATATATATATTGGTTTATGTACATTTATATAATAGTTTTATAAATCTTCCACTAAATAGAACCTGTAAAGTGAATGTATTCTAATGTGCAGACAGTGTTTTGAAGTAGATCTTGTAGCTCTGAGACAAATATTCCTTTTGAGTCAAACCCATTCTCTCGTTAATTCTTGAGTTTCACATTTTGACCCAAGGCTGTATCTTGGAAAGTTCAGTCAACCAGCATTTTTGACTTGATTTTTCTTTATCAGTGACTCTCATGTGGTAAAATTTCATTACTTTTATTCTGGAAGCATTTTCCTTGTAGACCAGTGTTATTTTCAGTCAGTATCATACTTCTAGATTTATGAAATATTTGACACATTCTCGCCATAAATAATAATTTTAAAACACAAGAAGCCATCTGGTTTCTACATATCCCACTCAAGAAGAAAAATCAGGCTTTAGTCTTCATCATTTATCGTGTTAATTATTAACAGCAACTGACATGATCTAATATTTTTGTCCATATAGTGTGCATAGGCCTATATATATATGTCACAAAACTTCATATCTACAAAACATTGTAAAAACAGCACTTTTGTCATTTGTTTTCCAATTTATATCCAAGTGTCAGATTTAATACATTTTATCTCTGAAGGAGATCATTTCCTAAAGATTGGCGACCAAAGTCATTATTAGCACTAGCCAGTATCATTTAATTTTGCCCAACTAGAAGTAATATTACTAATAATTGTACCTGATACGCAGGCACTGAAGGAAGATTATGTCCACATACACGTTTTTAGTTATAGCTGGTATTTAAAGATTTAGTGGGTTTAGTTTTAGTGGGGTTTTCCTGCAGCTGTTTCATCAACACCTAACAAGTTCAAGAGCATGAAGGCCATGAGACCACAGCTTTGTTTTCATTTTTATGTTTGTATTTCATCATTTACAGTACACAATCTAATGTCGTAAGTGCAAAATTACTGTTACATAAATCGTACAGGACACAAGACCTGTACCCACTGGCCATTAAAAGGTTACAGGGTAAATACCTCTCCTATTGTACATATCATAACAAAGATAAATGACTGTATGGCAGTATTTTCTATTTCATTTCAAACTATTGCAAATGCTGATGGCAGCTTGTTTTATGAAGTTAACTGTTTTTTCCCCATTTTGTATTGGTCATTTGAAAGGTGGAGTTTTTCCATGTGACTTATATCTCCTCACTCATGATGTCAGCTCTTTGGTGGAGCTCCACTTTTTTTAACAGCACCACCCTACATAGCCCAGAGTGTAAGTATGTGTTGAGGAAAGACATCAAACACTGATTCAAGCCTGTAAGACTTTATTAGAAAATTTAAAAAAAACGCCCATTTTGAAATAAGATGAAAACTGGTTTTGCGATTACCTCAGACCCACAGAGAAATCTGACCAGAAATATAAACACAAACACAATAGTGGGTGTAAGGTCAATGCTTTCTACAGGCCATAGTCAAAATTGGGATTCCCCTCGAAGTAAGTTGTGTAGTAGGCTTTATAGGTGTTCACACTGTGCCCACTAGCTTTAACAGCAGGGTCCTCCTGCATCTGCTGTTTCCACTTCTTCAGTTGGGGTGTGTTATCCAGGCAGCTGAAAGACAAAGGGAACTGAATCATTTACCGCAGAATAAATGACAACACAAAGGACTCAAGTCATCCAGAAACTTGACACTTGAGGAAAGACGCTTTGTGGCATCTGTCTAACTTTGTGTGTGTGGGACTCCCTGCTCTTTACTGTATTATTATATTTCTGTAATTTTTGTACTGTACACTTGTACTCCACTGATTCAGCAAAGCATTTGTAAATAAAATATTTATTTTAAATATGATGAAAATGTCTGAAAAGCACTTCCTGTTTACTTACTGTTCCAGGTCAAAGGTCTCAAGTCTCTCAAAAAATGGCCACATCATGTAGTCAATCATTGTGATGGCGTCACCAGCAAAGTATTGGGTCTTTTTATTCACTAGATCCTGAAAAATAAACATCACATTCACCTGCCTTGTATAAAATATTCTAAACCACTGAAATAACAGTCCCACCTTTATAATTTAGATGTATTACAATTTGACTCCCTGTAATACCTTATTTTTCACTTCTTAAATCAGACACCTCATAGAAAAACATTTTATTCAACAATGTACCTCATTCAGCTTTGCAAACTTCTCTTTCAGTTCAGCTTCCAGTCCTGATATGTCTTCACCCTTGGTCTTGGCCGTTGGGATTTTATAGAAGTATGGTGTGACCTGCACATAATGTGGCATGAACGACTGTAAACTACACAACAGCAAAATATGCTGACAATCCATCCAACAACATCCTCAGAGGAGAACAGAATGATCCCCTCCTCCAAAAAAAAAAAAAAAGCTAAAACTTGTATTGTATAAAGTGTCAAGAGAATCAGTGATTGAGGAACAGGACATTTTTTGATTGATACCAATCAACTAATAACAATGGGACAAACTTGTAGTTGCAGGAAGAAGAAAAAGTTTTGAGAATTGTTTTCAAACTTAATTTCCAGGCAATATTTTTATAAATCGGTCTACCATCCTAGAATTACCGACTAAGTTTTGCCATATTTTGTCACAAACTCATCAAACAGTAAGCCTTTATTTGAAGAGGAATATTTGAGAGACTGCATGTTTCTATTACATAATGCCATGTGATTGGTGATGTGCTGTAAAAGTTGTATTTAGGAAGACTGCTTTATTTAACGAGTCAACATTTTTTAACAAATGGGCCTTCTGAGCCAGAAAATGGATGATTGTAAAGTATTAAGTGTGTGTTTTCCTGTTTTGTCAGTTGTCGGCTGTGTGGCCCTTCACCTCTGTTATCCAAGTCATGGTAGCCCTTGAGGAAAAAATGTTGCCTCCCCTGATGTTCAAGATAAACCTAGAGGATTTAGGTCTACCAAGCCTCAAGAGATACCTTAGAAAAGTGCTCCATCATCATCTTCTGCTGAGCTTTCCCAAAAGGATCAGAGGGAAGCAGCTTCTTCTCCGGGTACACCTCATCCAGGTATTCACATGTGATGGGAGACTCATACACCACCTCACCAGCAGCTGTCTCCAAGGTTGGGACGAGGCCTAGTGGGTTCATCTCCAGGAACCACTCGGGTTTATCTCTCAGGTTAATGTTGATGATGTCATGCCTTAAAAATAAAGAGAAAAGACGATGGTGATGGTGTTAGGATGCAGCAAAATGAACCCTAAAGGCATACTGATCAAATTAATATATAAATGAAACATAGTTACTCGATTCCTTTGGCATTCAGCACAAGTCGGGCCCTGTGGGCAAATGGGCAGAACCTCATGCTGTAAATTCTGATTTTTCCTTCGGGAACTGGACCAGGAGGAGGACTTCCTGTAAAGTCATATTTACAATCAGAAAAAGGCAAAGAGGAGTGCATCTGGATTATAGAATAAATGTTATAAGCTCAGCCACTAATGCAGTACTTAGGTAAATACATATCAGTAGCTAAAATACATTCTTATCAATAAGTATAATATGTAACTGTAATTTAAGTTATATTGTCAATAAACAGTGGTGGAAAGAAGTTAAGTACATTTACTTACAGATACAGTCTTGAGGTACTTTTAATTTACTTGAGAATTTCCATTTTATGCTGAATTATAATTCTATTTCACTTAATCTCAAAAAATAAAATTGCACTTTTGAATTCGCCACAACACCATCAGAAACTTTTAAGATTAATATTTGACACAGTGGATAATACAATAAACTTTTAAATGAACACCAGTTGGAGTTAACAACCCCACCCAAAGAAACTTGACACCTTACACAAACAACAACCTTTGTCTTAAGGCGTTTTAAGAAATGTCAGGCTTGATCAGACAGGCAGCGTTGGTGGTGTTAAGTAACTCAGATCACCTACACTAGTACTTTACTTGAGTATTTTCATTTTCTGTCACTTAATGGGTCTACCTCTAATCCACTATATCTTAGAGGCAAATATAGCACTTTTTACTTCATTATATCTGTCTGACAACAATTCTAGTTCAGTGAAAACCATATATCCCCAAATACAGTAATTTGTTAAAATTTTATCTTAATATAAATACAAGAAACCCTCTAGGATTAACATAAGGTTAGAAAAAGCAGGCTGCATTCTTAACTTTCAAACTATGAATATATCAACCATGAGGGGATTCAGTGGTCTAATTAGTTTATTACTGTGTTAAATGTTTGCTGATCTTATTTTTGTTGTTAGCCCCGTGGCCCTACAATGGAATGTAAATCAAGGATTTCAACCAGACCCTTCCATATACACCAATCAGCCGTAACATTATGACCACAGACAGGCAAAGGAATACTAATTTTGATGATGTCATTATAATGGGATCTGTCAGTGGGTTGGATTTATTAGGCAGCAAGTAAACATTTAGCCCTCGAAGTTGATGCTTAATATACCCAACACATTGTAAGGTACCATTGTAATGAAATAATCAATACTTTTACCACTTTTCCTGTCAGCTTTCAGAATGTTTTGGCTAATCGGTGTATGCAGTCCTGTTAGTCAGAGTAGTAAGACTGCAATGAAATTAAAGATAAAGAGCAGTTTAAAAACTACTTTTACTGGGCATCTGAAGAATGTAAACGGTGATGACCTGATAGGAAGGAGAGAAGGGGAGAAAAGCAAAAGAACACTATTGCATTTGGCCTGAGGATCCTTTCTGTTCACAGTTCTTAGATCTAGATTTGGATATAACTGTGAAATGTATTGTCACGCATCAGAACAACTGTCGCCTTAGGTGGTATTGCAAAATGTGGTTAGGCTTGACCAGACAGGCAATACTAGTGATGGCATGCAACTTAATCCTTTTGCTTGAAAATGTATTGTCACAAAGCTGATAACACTTGATTTTTCTGAACTTGTTAAAAGCTGATTTTTTTTGTTTTTTTTTGGAGATATGTGGTTTTCACAGGACAGCGATAGCACAAACACATCTTGTACAGGATGCAATGCTGTAGATGCAACTACTGCAGTAAAATGCAACATACTGAACAATGCCACAGTAACATGAAACCATAGATACCATGTACAAGTAGAACAGATACAGGAGCCATTTTACTGCATGACTGCTTTGACTTTTCTCACTTTAACTACAGTTTGTTGGTAGTTATACTTATGAACTTTGAACTTTACTTATATAGAGGTTTTTCATAGTGTGGTATTAGTGCTTTTACTTCAGTGAAGTTTCCACGCCTAGCCTAAGTGGTGCAGAATCAGTAAGACCTGCACAGTTTTTTTTGTTTATAACACTAGTCTGATGTGCATTTTGGGAACTGTATTAATGTGGAACATATGGTAACTGTAATATTTTAGCCTCTAGTAACATGCTGCTGTAAAACTAGTTATATTCTAATGATATCATTCATAATAATCTATCAGAGGAGCAAACCAGTACATTTGCACTCTATACTTTAACTCCATTTCCCTGCTAAAGGCTTTATACCTTATTATTCAAAGTAAATATTGTCAGTTATTAAGTATTTTGCTTTATTGGTACGTCTGATTTGAATATTAAGGCTAGTATTTAAGTATTTCACCCGAGGAGCCACAGAGAGTCGCTGTGCATCCTTTCTAGACTAATAAAACAAAACAGAATAAGCTCGGTAACTAATTTCTGTAATACTTTTGTTATTTCAGTCATAAACGAGCCGCCCTAAAAAGGTATGCGGTGCACTGTCACAATGACTTTGCAGAAATATAAGCACCGTAATTAGCATTACATAATATCAAGTAATCGGACATTCATTCATTAATGGGAAATCAAATTAAAGCCAATTAAAGCGCAGTGTCGCACGAGTTTTAGTGTAAAGCAATTGTTACTGAGGCAATCAGGAAAAACCGTTCTTGGTAAATTTTATGACGAAAAACGTGAATTTTTTTGTTAAACAAGAGCCATGTGCAACCTGCAATTTGCAGGTTGCAAAGTACTTTGTTGGCTGCAGTGCGTCTTACCTTTGGAGAAACACTTCTGAGAGGCCATGTCTCCGGTTTATGGGGTATGCAAAATGTGAAAGCCAAGTCAAATGACTGCAGAAGTTTCGACAGCTGCCGTAATTAAGAACAAGTTTTTCACTTCCTGTATAGGCTTGCACGTCACGTGACAGCGTGTTTCCGTTAGAGTCCTCTCGTTGCCAGGGGAACGCAGCGACACATCACTCCGTTGTGGGTAAAAAAAAAAAAAGCTTATTTAACGTTATGGTGTGTGCGTCTTCATTTCTGCTGTAAAATGGATGAAATTGGACAATTAGAAGTCAGGTAAGTTAATTCCTTCTCTTAAAAATTGTTTTAATAAACTACGACGGCGTATTAGGGCCACACAAGAATAAAAACGCTTGTCACAACGAGAATAAAGTCGTAGTTTAAAAAAAACAAACTCATTATTTAACGAGAATAAAGTTATATTTCGAGAATAAAGTCATAATATAATGAGAAGTTGTACCTACTCATCGACAAATGGAGAACTGTGAACATTCTGTGCAGTTCTCCTTTCATTTGGGGGTCAGGCACATAGGCCAAATGCTGAGTCTATCCTCCATCTACACATTATCATTAGTCTGAGGACTTTGGAGAGAGTTTGCACACGTTTGGGTCTGTAGTAAGAACCAAACTGATTTGTAGCAAATTTCGTCTTTTGTGGAGGAGAAACTGCTGAAGTGGTCATCTGCCGGGCTATCAGTGGAAACACCACAGAACTAAACAGAGAGGGTCTGTTGTTTCTGAACAAACTGGGGGGACGCTACTGTGAGTTTGAGTCCAACAGAAGGGAAAGTTGCTGCTTCGCTTGTTTCCTTCGCTGTAAAACCGGAAACTGTCGAATTTTCAAAATATTACGAGTTTAATCTCATAAAAGTACGACTTTATTCTCGTTAAATAACGACTTGATTTTCGTTAATCGACGACTTTATTCTCGTTAATGACTTTATTCTCGTATTTATTTTCTTATGTGGCCCTAATACGCCGTCGTAATAAACCCTTCATTTGCTAACATTTAAAAGCTTTTTACATATATCTGTTTATACTCTTACTTGTCTTGTAGATGGATACAAGGATTTACAGGAAAAAACGTCGAGTTTGTCGACAACAATACTGTCTGTTATCCATGTGGGAATCACCTTGTTTTCCTAAACCTCAGTACCAAAGAGCAGAGTGTGTTTGAGGGTCCAGGGTGCAGAGGCATCAGTGCATTTACAGCAAATGGCAACAGTGGGGTGTTTGCAGTCTCTGAAAGAAAGCTAGACACCTCTATATTTGTGTACAATTACCCTGATCTTGGATTGAAGAATGAACTCAAAGGTAAGGCCGATAGTTACTTTACTCCTGAATCCCAGCCTCTCAAAAAGGCTTGACTTGTATTTGAATGTAATCTGATCTGTACAGTGATGCTCTATCTTTGCTGTAAAAACAGTCCAAAATTAACTATGTGGTTCATCTGTCACTGGCAGGTAAAAAGAAGAAAATTACCTGCTAAAAATATCTTTATTGGCCAAAATATTGTGCTTATTTGCCCAAAAAGTACCTCTGGTTGTTAGTCTGCAAACTCATCTTTAGCAGGCAATTAAATGAAAAATATGTTTTACAGTTCAAGTTCATGGTACTGGAAAAAGAGTGGTCTGTCCCCAAATTCATGAGGCAGCAATAATTTAACAGTGAACATTAGATTAAAAAAATGAATGTACTTTTTACAATAGCTTAAAGACAAACTGTGAAGTTACTATTCATTTTATACACTGATCACATATATTTTTGGGCTTATAATGCAGACTCTTTTTTTCAGTTTCATACATAGTGTGCAAAAACTAACTAGCCTATTTCAAGTGTGCTTGGATTGGAAATTTCTCTTCTGTATCAACCGGTTGCTGATGATTTCACTTCATTTACCTGCCACACCTAAATGTAACCACGTCTGTCGTCTGGCAGGTGATAATTCTGGACTCTGGTTAAATTTATTCAACAATATAACCCATTCAAACAAATCCTGAAAACCAGTGACTGTGTTTCTAGGCTCAGCAAAACTGGACTACACATCTCTAGCATTAAGTGATGGTGGTCCTTATTTGGTCTGTTGCTCCTCTCTTCCAGACCACACCATAACAGTGTGGTAAGCCACTGAAAGTAATACACCTCCCGATGTTGTAGGCTGTAGAATATGTATCTTAAGCCATGTTTATTTAGGCTGCACAGCTCTGTTTCTGTAACCATGACTATGTACCTACAGGAACTGGGAAAATGCTGAGCCAGTTTGTACACAACCACAGGCTGGGAGGGATGTAATTTCTTTGGCGTTCAACCCTTTGAATTGGCTCCAAGTTTGTGCGTTAGGAACTTCATCCCTCACTGTGTGGAATATTCAGAAGAATGTCAGCTGTCATGTCCTAAAACCAAGGTAAAGCTGCCGTAAAACTGTTTTGCCTGCTTTAGTTTTACAGCAGGTGCAAATGGGACTAAAGGCCCAAGCAGAACACTAACATACTCACATCCAGATAGTGCTCTCTTTATGTTTTTTTTTTTTTTTTTAATATTTATATATATTTTTCTGTGTCTCTTTCAGTTTGATAGAGCTTCCAGCTGTTGATGGCACCATTGTTGAGAGACTTTTGGTCAACTCTCATAGCATCAGTGAAAAACTTACCTATCTTGGTCCAGAACTGCCTCCATCAGCAATTTCAGGGCTCAAAGGAGACAAGACTGAAAGCATTGTGGTATTTTCCCTCTGTCTCCAATTCACTTACATTGACCAAAAGGTTTTCATGTCGGTATTTACTTTACGTACAATAAATGGCAGTAGATATGAAAAAGATCTCTTTCAATGAAATGTTATTGATATACTGCTTAAAGATACAAGGAATGCCTAAAAAGGTATGGAAACATTGTGTAAATACCTAACATACACAATAAACAAATTGGATAATACTAAGGAAAAAGATGTATATAATATAATATAATATAATATAATATAATATAATATAATATAATATAATATAATATAATATTTAAATTATTGTATATAATTTTGGTATATTAAACCTGAAATGGAATAACAGATTTTGGCAGTGTCTTTTTTTTAAACTATTCATTAGATGTAATCTTTATTTGTCCTTGTGGGGAAATTGGTTTTCTTTCACAAGGTAGGTCACCAGTATCACACATTAATGGGAGACACTCTATACACACACCCAATGCTCCAGTCATATTTGTACATATACTTTACCAAATATAGGCAGAGCCAAACTAACTCGTTAACATGCATGCATTAAATGGCCTGTGGCCCAGGTGACAGATATTCAGTTTTGCATTTTAATTGATGTTATTTCCTTTATTTATCATTCTGTACATCTGGTTACATATACTAAATACAATAATCTAACAGGTGACTTTTTTTCTGACAGTCTTTTTCTGAGCCTTATCAAACCAGCAAAAGATGCAAAGGCACTGACACTGAAAGCACAATAACACATTTGAGGAGGTGTGTGTGTGTGTGTGTGTGTGTGGGGGGGGGGGGGGCTTCTCTATGCTATGTTTTACGCTGCAGCATCTACTGTAAATGCAAACTGTTTTCCAACTTTGTTTACACAGAACAAGCTCTGCACAAAACCCAGAGTTACTCCTACTGCCATCTGCTGGACAGCCACATCACAGCTGTATGTGGGCTGTGAGGAGGGTTTTCTGCTGCTTGTGGACCCAGAGAGCCACTCTGTCTCCATCCTCTACAACCCCACAAGTAAACACACTCACACTCACACACACACACACACACACACACACACACACACACACACACACACACTGGTGCACTGAGCAGCGGGACAATTTGTACTTTTCCATATAGGTCTTACCTAGTTTTATGTGGCAAAAACAAGCGCCTTTAACCAATGATTTGTGTTTTTGCTTTCAGCTGCTGATGCAATTCCTGAACTCAAACAGAGCAGCTTTCAATGTTTAGCCCTTAACAGGAATGGTTTGATCACAGTAGGAAAGGTACAAAGCTATAAAGCCTCTAAAGTCAACCACTAAATGATATGGTTTACATCTTGAGGTGTCGTATTTTGTATTGACTAACTTTTTGACCCGATTTAAAATCTCTGTCTTACAGAACAATATGGCACACTGCTTGGAAATAAAAGGAATTCAGATTACAATCACACAGTCATGGGAATTAGATGGACCTATTACCACTGTTATGTATTCCCCTAACTATGAAACATTATTTTTCTCCTCTAATATGGTAAGTACTTGTAATTTAACTAGTGTAAGTGAGCAAAAATGTGTGTGTTTGTGTTACCGTGAAAAAAACGTTATAATTTTCCAGGGTAAAATCTACACCTTGAACACAAGCCAATCAGAAGAGATAGTGAACGTTCTGGATGCTCTCAGTGGCGACTTTGTGGCTGCAGCTTTGTCACACACTGACAAGAATATTTGTGTGGTAAAACATTTGTGTTGTCCAATAATAACAGCGTTTCATGATTTAAATGTTGTGTAATTTGGGTTAGCATCACTTAAGTAAGTTTATGTTTCTCTTGCTGGATGCAGTCTGTGCAGAAATGTGGACAACTGCAGGTGTTGTCCACAGATGGTACCAGCCTTGGCTCCCTATCTCTGCAGACTGAGGTCATATTCAAAACATACATTTATAACATATATGAAGAACTTATAGCAAGTGGTATGCTGATTCACTTGCTCCAAAAGCATGCAGTATGAAAATGTAAATTATGTCTTTGCAGGTGACAAGTATGGCCTGCTGTCCTATAGCAAACTATGCGGCCGTGGGGACTTCTTCAGGAAGGGTCCTCTTTATAGACCTGAACAGGCAGCAGCCTCGTGTGGTCCACCAGATTCACCTTTACCGTGCAACTGTGGATCACCTTGTGCAAGTGTTCTTTAGAGTATCTCATAATTTATTGAACAAAAGTATAAGCATGTGTTATTTCTGTTCAGAGCAGTGGATCTACTGCTGGTGAGGAAAACATTAACCCTTTCATGCATGAATTATGAAAAAAAAAAAGTATCTAGATTTTTTTTGATTGATTTTATTACTCAAAATTAGGCTGAAGTTGAAATGCATTTTGAATTTTTTTTTTAATATGGTTTTATTAAACAGATATTCAACCTCCTGAGACCCAGGAAAGTACAAGTTTTGGCTTTCTTGAATTAAATAATTCCCTATATTGGAAACATCATGATGCAACAGTTTTTTCAGATGCATTTTTTTTTTTTTTTTTTTTTAATGGAATGTCCTTTGTGGTGGACAGTTCATATATATATATATATATATACATATATACATATATATATATATATATATATATATATATATATATGTATATATATATATATATATATATATATATATATATATATATATATATATATGTAAAAAGCGGTGAACTTTGTCTGCAAAGTGAACCGAAAAGTGGACAGAAAATCCATAGCAGGGTCTTAGGAGGTTAACTTTATGAGATCACAGAGCTGTCCAAATTGTACAACTAAGATGATACTTTTTCATAGTGTTGCTTAGGGTCTATAGAGACTGCCCCCATGTGGTTTGGAGAATATTGCCTTTATAACCCTTTGGAAAGTGAGCTTAAACTATGTGTCCACAAATGTGAACATCATGCATGAAAGGGTTGAAGTGGCACCTTGGATGCTTGTGTTTACATTTCATCTGTGTTTACATGTTTGCTTGTTATTTGTGTGTCTGTGTTTTACAGTTTTGATCCAAATGGGCACTTCCTTTTCACTGGTGCCTCAGATGCATATATCTATGTACTTGATGCAAAGCCATCAACACGATTTTCAGTCAAAGGATTCACAGGTAGTTGTTGTCACTACAATTTTCTGCATCTTGGAAAATACTGAACTTATGAATGCAATTAACATTTTTAGCTTGGATCAAATATAAAAGTGTCATACTTGCAAATCAGCAATGGTTTTAAAAATATTAATGTGCCTGAACCTCTCACATTTTACAGTTGCTCGAGGATCCATTTTGTCTCTTGCCGCTCAGTATATCAACGACAGTGAGCAGGTGAAAGTTCTTGCACTGTGCACTCACAAGGACAAAAAAAGTAGCAGTCTGCTTACACTGCTCACTCTGTCGGTGAAAGATCTTTCAGGTACTGTACTCAGACAGACACAATAGAACAAAACACAGTAAAACATTGTTTGATTTTTTTATAATCCTGTAACTCTGGATCATTTGAAATGAAGGAGGACTTCAGAAATTTGTCAGATGTTTATTCTGTATATATTTTTGGATCACTTACTGATAGATAAACATGATCATATTTACAATGGTCTGGTACAAATCCAGAATCATCAGCTGAGGAATTAAACCAAGAAGTGAAAAGTGGTCCTTAAAAAGCAAAATGTATTTTAGAAAGCATTAAATTATATTGCATATGCTAACTTAATTTGTTTTGTACACTGTGTTCAGTTTCCATCATTCATCAACAGGAATGCTTGTAAAAAGAATGATGTGAACCTTGATACACAACGGGTTGGAAACACAGAGGTCTCTGAAAGAAAGTGCACATACCAGCACTGGGGTGTGACTACAGACACAATGTTTATAGAGCTATTTTTTATGTAGTGTATTGTAAGCCTTCTTATTCTGCTACAGCACTTGACAAACAAAAGTTTCCTGAAAAAGCCCTCAAAGTGGTCGCCATTATACACAGGCTTTGTTTTTTGTACTCAAAGGTTTTCTGATCTATTGCATTTGTTATCTTCAGGTCCAGATTGTGTAGACCGCCATGGCTGTCTTTCTAATCACATCCTTAAAATGACCATATTTGAAGTGCCTCATCTGCTCACCTCCTGTGTCCTGGGAGTCAATGAGGTCTTTGCTTACTGCCACAAGAGGAGGGCTCTTCAGCGGTTTCAGCTTCCTCAGGTTTTCTGCTATCTAACATGACAGCTTCTCTTGTACTGATCAGGTAACACAAATGAAGCTGTTATCCTGCTGTGATTCTTTGTTCCAGGACTCAAACACTGACTCCAGGAAAAAGGTGGTCCAGCTAAAACCAGAGCAGGAAGTCAAGGGCCATCCTTTAGGGCCTGTTTCACTCACACTGTCTCCTCATCAGTTATGGCTGGCGTCTTTGGGTAGAGATGGTGTGCTGCGTGTACGAGAAACTGTTTCAATGGTAAGAAACTCTTTGTCATATATCCTCCTGAGACCCAACAATTGATTTTTGTCCTCTGTGGGGGACAAAAGTTTGACAGTTTTACTTTAAAAATGCTGTCCATTGCAAAGGACATTCCATAAATAAATAAATAAATAAATAAAATAAAAATAATTTAAAAAATGGACCTGAAAAAACTGTTGCACTATGCAGTTTCCAATCCAGGTTTTTTTTTTTTTTTTTTTAATGTAAAAAAGCTAACATTTTCACTTTCCTGGGTCTTAGGAGCATATGATATTAGAACCTAAGAAATCATTATCCTGCAACTAAAACATACACCCTTAGAATGTGTTATATTTTTGCTGTTCCTGCAGGAACACTACATCGAGTTGCAGTGCCATTCTTTGCATCTTGGTGGACTTCAGATTGTGTCTTTCTCTGCTGACAGTCAGACCCTCCTCACTGCTGGCTGCAAGGATGGCTCTTTAGTGTGCCTTGATCTGAGGTTAAAAAAAAAACAAAAACACACACAATGCTTCCTGTTAAATACACAGCTATGCCCAGTAGAGGGAACTGTTGCTTTCAGAAGAAAAACTCTGCTCTTTGGCTTCACAATTTATAACACAACATAGTTTATACTACTTTTCCTCTGTTACTGTTGGCTGTGAAGGAGGTACAAATAGTAAATAAAGACAGATGGTGCAGTAGGTTTGGAGGAAATGTGACCATAGCCTCCAAAAAACCAAAGATACAACAAACATTACCACGCATTACCTCCCCAAGTGAATCACATCCCACTCACATACCAACATCCACCTTCTCTACTTTCTTGCACATGTTTTCATTTTAAAGTTTTAAGTTTCTTTGGCAGTTTTCTTTTATATTTATTTATTTATTTTACAATATTTCATTACTAACATATCATCAGAATTTCTTTATTTGTCCCCGTGGGGCAATTCACGGTAAGTAGAGCAGTTTTACCGTCAGAGTGTGTGTGTATCTCTGGTCACATGTCTTAAAAACCCATCTTTTACGCAGCTCTCTTTTAGTTACCAACAAACTCTTTTATGTATCTCATCCATTTATAATTACAAATGATGAAGACTTGATTGAAAGTCTTAATTCATACCATGTAATGGAGCTATAAGACTAAGGTATTTATTAAGCATTTCTAAAACCATCAGTTACTACTTACACCTTTGTCTTAGGTTGTGGATAATTCTCGTTTTGATGTTAATAGAATCAAGGTGGTTAAACAGTATGAATACTAAACACTATAGAGTATGTGATTTCCTTTTGCTTCTTATGATACTTTACTTTTTGTACTTTTTTGCCCAAACTACAAAAGAAGCAAGGAAGCAAATGATTAGAGCTTTAAAACATATATTGTTTTTAATATGTTTTCCCTTTAAGTATCAAATGTCTCCTTGTAGATTCAATGATTTGGGCGCTGCTGAGTTGAAGGAAGCCACTCAGTATTGCCAGTCTATGGATTATGCCTTGAAGAATGTATTCCAAACAGAAAACCACATCCTCAGGGATTGGCCTGACTGGAGCCAATGGTCTAATGCTGGTGACACTGATGTGAATGAGGTGTGGAATGTTTTTGTACAGTAAACCATGACACAACAGTGTACGTACTGACTGTTGCTATTTCATTGATTTTAACCCATAAACACCCAGTGTTACTTTAGTGTCAGTTCCCAAATGGATTTTTCTCTATATTTAACATTTGTCAAGTCATTTATCACCATTTATTACAATATTATCTTCTTAATTTTATGTTTTTAAAGTGAAAATCAGGTATTTTTCTATATTTAATTTATTAATCATATAGATGTTCTTTAAAACTCAGATTAAAGTTGATGGTTATTATATCAAAAACAGAGAAAACTGAAAAAGAAGTGACTCTTTCACCAAAATCTGTCATTAACTGAACATAAACCCAGTGTGTCCATCCACTGTCATTGATCAAACTCCATGGGTTTTACTGGTGAATCAATGTTGTAGAAGATGTCAGTGTTTCCACCTTCACTATGGAGCCTCTGAATGTCCAAATGGGTCGTATCTGATGACCATGAAAAGATGACAAACTGCATTTTACACCAATTATTTACGTGGATTGGTACGATTAATGGTTCATCCGGTATTAAATAGTTACCCCAGTAGTTGGTTTTAGTTAAAGGTGGATGTTTGGGTCTTTATGGGTTAATGCACTTTTTTAGGTTACTTCTTAGTTGTGTTTAACAAGAGGGAGTACTGTGGTGTAAATCTGACAAAAACAATGCCTGATTTAATGAACTGGAATTAATGTGTTTCAACACTGTTTAGCTTAGTAGGAGAGCGGAGAATGGGGAAGTGACAGATCTGGATGAAAGTTCCACCGGCCTGTTATTACAACTCACTTGGCTGGAAAACAGGCGAGAGGCGGTCAGTGACTAATACACAAATAATCATAGCGGTGGTGTACAATGCAGATCATTTTGTGTCCTTACACCAATGCAGGTGGAGGATTACGAAAGTGCCCTTTGCACCTGTGTGTAGAATTTTGTTCCAGATGCAGCTGTGTTGCCTTTGGCACGCACTTTCACTATGCCACAGTTTGACTTATTGTTGCTTATTATAGTGTGAGAAAATCAAGCAATGAACAAACATGTTAGTTGTTGAACAGATAAGCATTGTAAAATATGTTCGGGATCTTTGATATGACAATGGTTCTTGATAATAATGGGTTGATAATGAAGGTGTGGCAATCTTTGTATTGTGGGTTTTACCTCTCATTCACAATCATACATGGGAAACCAACCTCTGGCCAACTTTTCTGCAGTTACATTATAATTACAATCACAATTACACAATTAAGTTTTGTCATAATACTGTCAAAGCATCTGTTTGAAATGAGCTGCATCGTATTTTATGTGTAGAACCACCTAGGTTTTTTAATTTGATATTGTAAATTCATAAAATCTTAATTAACCATCCCTTCACAGCTATTTCACTTAAATTACAATAGAATGGGTTATAAAGAGGTGTAACGCTGTGACACTCACATTTTTTACTTTGTATGTTGAACAGGTTGTGAAAGAAGACAATGAACAGAATTCTGAAGTAAAGGAAAAACTGAGGAAGAGCCTCAAAGCGTTACATGACATTGTGAGTTTATCATTATTAGAATTATTATTTACAGTTTTGTTACTAAAATATGTTGCTTTCACACACAAACAGACACTGACACAACAAATGTAAAACATGCTCACAAAAACAAAATACCTGTGAATTTATGTCACTGTCATTTCTTTTAATTCACATGATCAGCCTGACTATAAAACTATAGTACTTAAAAAAAAATTAAACTTTTTACTTCAGGAAGTATGTTATGATTAGTAATTTGTTAGAAAAAAAACATTGGAAGTAGTCTTAGATAAATCCTGCCTGTACTGATATTAAACCACAGACACAAGACACTGTATGGTTAAATAGAAAAGGCACGTAGTAGATCATGTTAAAAATGTCCAGAGTGATTTAATGAATTGACTGTGGTCCTCATATGGAACAGGTACAGGACATGATGCAAGAAAATGAGAACCTTCCCACAATTCAACGTCTGGAACAACATGAGTTTAACCTGGATGTGGATGAGCAGAGGAGACTGGAGGCACTGGTGCATGAAGAGGCCACGAGGGTAACGTGAAAACAATAAATCTTGAATTCTGTGTTTGAAGTCATCACGGTAACAGTGCTTAATTTAATAATTTTTTTAGGTGAGAACTGAAAAAGAGTGGGATATTGTGGCCAACCGTTACCTCTGGGATATCTTAAAGAGACAGTACTGGGATTCTATGGAGGTCAAAAGCAAATCCATCAAAGTAAGGTTTGATTCGTAGCCATCAGAGTGTTTCTGCTCATTGTCGTCATTACACTGCACCGTGATTTGATCTGGAGTCTTGGTCTGTTACAGGCTTTTCACTCTGAACACGAGGTGAAGAACTACCCTCTGACACAACGGACTGAAACAGAGCTGGATGAGCTCCGTAGAGTTCAGAATGTCAGGAAGATTGAAATGGCTTCCTGCACTGTAAGCAAAGCTGGTACACAGACATCAACAGTCTGTGGTTTTTGTTTTGGTTCACACAGCAAAGACAAACACATGTTTTCAATCTCCTCATATGTTAACTGTTTAATCTAAAGCAGAAATGCAGCTTGTGTGTTAAAGCTGAAGTTAAAGTGATGATGTGTGTTTTTTTTAACTCCCTGAAAATACATTTTTATGACAAAACCATTCAAGTCAAAACAAGTTTATGGCTTCGAAAATAATTTCATGCTTTGAATCACAGTCCTAAGTATGAACTTTGAATGTTGTAACTTTTTAAATGCTTGAACACGTGCCAGTCCACCAGTGTTGAAACTGTTAAAGATTTATAGCTCCGTGGTGGAAAAAAATCATCTCGATGTTCTCTCCACTGCAATAATCTGGGAGTGAGTTTATAATCTTATAGCCACAGATTCTGTCCTCAAACCTCTGATTCAAAGTATTTTTCCCAAACGTTTGATTGTAACAGAGCACCATAAAGAAAATGACTAACACATCGAGTGCTAAGGAGGATGAGAAAGAGGCGGAAGACCAAGAGGTGCCGAGCGCCGCTGTGATGGGATGCTCCACTGCTGACTGCGGATATTCAAGTCCTTACTTATACGACCAGTTCACATTGCAGACCACAGAGCAGAAGATTAATCAGATAATCCTGCTACAGGTGGGAACCTGCTCTAAACACCTGATGTATATATTAAAACCATGCCAAAAACGTAACGGAAAATATGCTGCAAAATAAAGAGCAAATACTGTGGCAAGAAAAAGTATGTGAAATGTCCTAGTTTTCAACATGAATTGGCCATAAAATGAAACCTTAATGTCTTTGAGATTATTGTGTAACCCCTTCCTGTTAACAGTTCTTGATCCAAGTTTTTCTTGGATGTCTTTTTTGTGAGGCAGATGCTTGTGGAAAAACTCAAAATGTTTAAGTGTTTTTTTATAAGTCAAAGTAGCTCCACACCTGCTTGATAATTTCACTGACTTCAGATTTGCAAACTCATAACTCCAATTAGCTCTTTTTAGAGTCATTCTCTTAAGGTCTCACTTTTTTCCATCAGCACCATGAATATTTAATATCTGAATTCAATTAAGGTTAAGATCAATTATCTGTATTGAATTAAGACATTAAAACACAAGACTCTTTTTTTTATTATTATTACAGTTTTTTGTAGTGTAATAGGTTAAAGATAATTCTATTTGTCTCTATTTGTAACTTATATGCAGACCAGATCACATTTTCTGTACAATTTCAGCAGAAAACTAGTTAAGGTCAAATGGTTAATGTACTTTTTTTTGCCACTGTAATTAAAGAAACAGATCAAGCTGTTTTTACAAAAGTGACACATTCAGGTTTACTGTGATCTTTTTTTTGTGTCAGGATGTGATTTATCAAGTCAAGACAGCTTTCAACACAGAATTTGAAGCTGTACATAAACAAAAGGTACAGGAGCTCAGTCGGATCAGGGAGAGGAATAAACGCATCAAAGCCATCATGAGAGAACTGGACGTGAAGGAGACGCTTTGGGAGCCTTGTCTTTCAGCTGACGAGTGTCCAGAGAAGCTGCTCAGTGTGGACGACTCAGAGGTCACTAACCTCCTCATTAAACATCTAAACAGCTAACTCCTGTAAAGTTGAACAAACTTTGAGCCACTTGATTAATTAAGGTTTCACAATTTATGTGTGAAGTAATTTTTTTTCTCTCCGATAAAAAAAAAAAAAAAATCTTTGTCCTACTCTAGATAAAAGCAGAGAAATACCTAACCCCAGAGCAGAGGGAAGAGGAGGAGAGGAAAAGACTGGAAGAGCAAAGACGTTTTGCAGCCAAGGTATGCTACCATAAAACTAATGTGTTTGTGTTTTTCAACACTTGCTTGTTACACATTTAACGTTCTTCAGATTCTTCCACTCTGATGTCCTGCAGCTCTGTTATTACTGACGACACTTTCAAATGAATCCAGTCCAGTCTAACTGAATATTCAACTGTTCCCTTCAATTCATAAATAAAAGCTTTTCATTTTTGCTGTTCGTTTTTGTCTTTTTATTCCAGGGTGATAATTCAAGAGAAAAGGCCTTGGATGATATGATGGATGGAGTGCTTGAAGTAAAAAAAGAGGACGTCTTAAAAATGGTACATTTTAATTATTATCAATTATATATTAATTATTATATATTAGAGACATTACATTACATTGTTTTTCTCAGTACTGTATCAGAGACAGTCAGGAACGTATAAATAACCTAACTGGAAAAAGGAACCAAGCCTCTGCCCTCAAATCTTTTAAGTGTGCATGTTTTCGGTCAAAGACATGTGATAAGCGAAGTGCAGTGCAACAGGTTAAAAAAACATGAACTGATTAGCCGTAATGCAAGACACTTGTGTCAATAGATGGGACTTGGATGGGTAAGCATCATGGGGGTTATAGTGCTGGATGCACTGACATCATTCGGTCAGTGAGTGACAGGCTGTCAGGGCTTGAAATGGTGTAAATGTGAACAGCATTTTACTACAAGTCATGTGATGTTACCTTGACAAAGCAAAGAGATGAGAGCTGAAGACAGATTCACTTTATTAAGGAACAGGAAAATTAATTGGCATAGACTACAGCTCAAAGTAAATCAAATCAAAAATTTAAATGAGAAATGAAAACAAGTAATTCATTATTTAAGTTACAAAAATAGCAGTAGTTGTAGTAGTAATAGTAGTAAGTGTTAGTTATCAAATAATTAATTGACTTACTTTTGTTAAATCAGTACCCTTTCATAAAGTAAAATTAAATATAATTGGTTAATGAACTGGTGTGTATTTATTGCCATTTCCTTTAAAGTCTGCTAAAGGTGATGATTTATGAAAAAGAGGGTAAAGGGATCGAAATCTAGAAAATACAAAACAAAAATATTTAGTCACAGTTAATTCATAAAATGATCACTCAGGTCAAAGTTGACCCAATGTTTCTAATAAGAGGTCCAAGTCTGTCACCGAAACCTTGCACATTAAAATAATATTAAAATAATGTTGCAGACTTGAGTATGTGGAGATTCCTTTACTTTTTTCACAAATTGCACTGAATGCATTGTGTTTAGTGGAACAAACAAATTAAAACATTCAAGAAAAGGCTATAAATTGAGGCTTTTAAATTTTTATGCTCATGAAATATGAATACAGCAAAATAAAAACCACTAATGATGTGTTTGCAAAGCACATGTTTTACCGCCTGTGACAAACAAACAGGCTCAGACATTTTAATCCTCTCTTGTCACTCTTTCTTACAATGAAATTAACTTTATTAATCCCTCCAGGGATTATTATCCAATAGCACAAAGTCACATAGAAGTAAAATTAAATAACTAAATTTCATCATTTACAAAATAGTCATAGTAGAACGGAGAAGTATGCTATTGATTTACTATCTGGTGGTAATGGTTATTGCAATACTTATGATGTACAAAGCATTTAACTTGTAAAGAGTCAGAATTAACTAATTAATTTACATTCATTCTCCTTTTTAGTAAAATATCTTTTCACTGGATTAACGTTTCTAGGTGGTGTCAGTTGAATTAGACAAATCAGCATGAGGGGCACATAGTTTCTATTGAATTAACTCCACAGGAAATACCTCCGCCTGAGTTTGTTTTGACCAAACCTGACATTCACTGGACTGAGGAAGAGAAAAAAGCGTACCGAGAATATGAGAAGAAATCCAAAGAGCTGCATGAGGAAAAAGAGAAGTACAAAAAGGTATAACATTCATTCAGCTTTTTTTTTTCCATAATGAGTAATGAATTGATTTACTCCTGTTCTGCGATGATGTGAACATCTCTGAACTCTGTGATGTCAGATACTGGAAACTGAAATGAAAAAACTGCAGGAGTCCACTAAGGATGCAACTGAAAAGCTTGATGAAACTTTGAAAAAGCTGTTTGAGAAGAAGGTGAAGTGTGAATTTGCTGTATATCAGGTAATATTACTATGAATTGTAAATTTTGTTTTCTTTACTTCAGGGGTGTCAAACTCATTTTAGTTCAGGGGCTACATCAATATGATCTGAAGTGGATTGTACCAGTAAAATAATAACATAATAATATATAAATAATGTCGACTCAAAATTTTTCTCTATGTTTTAGAGCAAAAAAGTAAAATTATATAATGAAAATGTTTACTTCTACAAACGATCTATTTTTTTAAAAATGTGAATAATGCGAACAACCATGAAAAAACTGAAAGTCAGAGCAATTTTAACATTCAGTTTAACATTTACACATGTGCATTACAACTTATAAATCACAGTGGCTCTACAAATACAAAAAACATTTAGAATCAGGCAGAATATTGCTGATAGAAAATTGCATCTTCTTCTCTGAAGACATTTCAGGTTGTTCATATTTGAGGTTATTTACATTTTTTGGTAAAGGACAGTTAGTAATCCTACTTTTTTTTTTACACTGAAACAAGGAGAAGAATTTGTAGTTGCCATTATTTATAGGTTGTTATGATATTATGTTACTGGTCTGATCCACTTTAGATTATACTGGTCTGAATGTGACCCCTGAACTAAAATAATTAATGTCATTTTTACATTTCACAAATTCATCCCATGGGCCAGATTGAACCCTTTGGCCCACGGGTCGCATATTTGACACCCATGCTCTTTTTAATTAATCTCACTTTCATTCCCCACAGCCTTACTTATATTTTACATCATGTGTATGTGATGTCGTTAAAATGATTGTTCTATGGTTTATTTGTCAGGAGGAGCTCAAGATTACCGACCTTGTTTACTCAGTGTTCAAAGAAGAAGGGATGAGAAACAGAGCTCTGGAACTCAAGCTCAAACTTGAAAATGTGTTGGAGTACAAGGTCAGAAAATCCAACTCAAGCACGGTAACGTTGAAGGAATTTATGACTGCCAGTTTCAGATGGTATTTATTTCAGAATCACTCTCAGCAGTTTTCAAGGGCAGCATCTTCTTCTTTGCTCAGGCGTGTTGTGCAAGAGCTGACCTGTGTGGCACGCTGATGTTTTTTGGCTTCAGATCATTCCCAGTACATGCTACTGTGTATCCTCTGTATGATCACGTAGATATATATTTTCTCTGACAGGATGAAGTCAGGGAAGAGGTGAAGAAATGTGAAGAAGAAGTAGAAGAGTTTCAGTGCACATATAATGCAATTGTAGCCAAAGACAAAGTAAGGCTTCTCGTGGATTACTTACATTTGGTGTTTTTGCCCATAATTGCCTGTGTACATAAATGGGTGCTTCTATGAAACTGACTTCATTTTGGTACCTGGCACTTTGCCAGCTTTTTTAGACCCAATAAAAAAACAGAAATTTATACGTATTTCCCCCAAGGATGTATCTGATGATGACCTCAGATAAATGCAAAAAAAAAAATTATACTCTTGCACTGAGACATCCCAAAATTAATGAATTTTTAATAAAATAGTGGGGCCAAAAATAGGACCAAAATTGGGGCATGAAAAGCTACCTAGGTGTCACTGCATTTTATTTTGAAAACATGGCTTGAAATGGTCTTATATACATCTATAAATAAAGACATTGTGTTAAATTTGACAATCTTGGTGGTTTTTCTAATCCAGACATGCAGGGTTTTCATGAATCGGCGGCAGTCTCATTCCAGGTTTCGCATGTAACCCATTATGTCCACCTGCATTACATGTGGAACTTGCCCATTTAACAGCGATCATTTTTGTGAAACTGGTTCGATTCCCAAATGTACCTGTGAGAGAATAAAAAAAATTTCAAAAAAATAGTAACACATAATTTTCGTGTCCTCTTTACTGTGTTACATGCAGATTTTTGTATTAAAAAAATTATATAAAAAACACAAATGTGTTTTATCTGAAAAATTCTTTCTCTTTTATCTCTGTAAATATTTATTTTTAAAATAGCCCAAAGTGCTTCCAAACTTGCTTCATAACAATAGTCTACATCTGGTTTGAATTTTAAGCCCCCATTTCCTGTTTTTAGGGACCAGTTTCATAGAAGCACCCAAATATAATATTGTCCTTGTTTCCTAAGGATCTTGACAAAAACTTCAAGAGGGAGTTCTGTGATGTACCACGTCACATCCTGGAACAGCTCTATAAGCTCTTTAAGCGCAGACCCAGGTTTGTGTCAATACATACAGCAGTTGAACCTAACCTTAGATCCTACACAACAGTGTTTAGTGAAAGCTGTGGTGCTGATCAGAGAAATTTGACCCTCAGAGTTCAAAAGACGAAGACCCAGGCCGACAACACACCCAACCCTTTTACAGAGCAGCGCCAGAGTGCTTCGCTGGCCCCAGATGGACTCGTCAAAATGATGAAAGCAATGGAGGAGATGGATGACCCAAAGAATATCCCAGAGGGCTTAAATGCGTTCATCTGGGAGAGGTTTTGTCGTTATCGAAGAACCAAGATAGAGAGTGAGCACCAGGTATTTTAACATGAGCAACAAAATGGGCAATAAGTTGATTTACATATATCAGTAACAAAGAGATATATTAAATTTACTTTTGGTCTGATAATCTCCATATATTTATTCTACAACCATTAGGTATTAAATTTCATATCATGTGGCATGCAAACTTATATGAAATCACACTTTTCTTTTCAAATTTCTATGCCTTCATTGTATTTTTTAAAATTATTATTATTTCTTTTTTTTTTACATTTTTTGTTTTACATCTGTTAAGTACATTTACACAGGTGACCATGGCTTGATAGATGATCTATGTAAATCCATTATTTGTAAATATTTCATATTACTACACAATAAGGACAAAAGTATTCAAGTGTTTCATTGCCAATGGGAGGGTGAGATTTTATTTTATTCAGTGTAGATTTTTTTAATCATTATGATTGTTTTAAATATCCTATCACTAAATTATTAAAATATTTGTTGTGCTCTGACCATAAATAACCATTTTAAGCCACATAAAACCATCTGGTTTCTGCAACTTTCACTCAGGAAGAAAAATCAGCTTTTAAACTTAAAAATATGTGTTTGATATTTATTGTGACAATTATTGACAATTAATATTAACATTTTTGTTGCAATTTTTCCAATCAACTGGAGTTTGAATCCTAGAACATGGGTAACAATATTCTTGTCCATGTTTATAGAAACATTAAGAATGTGAAGATAAATCACGGTCGTGCCACATTTTTTCAAGCTACAAATTATGTATGTGAAAAAAACTTTAAAACCACTAATTGTAACATGTTATTATGAAGGTATGTGAACACAAAATTCTTATTATTTAAACAACTGCAGTATTTTCTGTGTTTTTGTATTTTAAAATTGAAATCCTTATACATCCTTGTGCACATAAATACATATAGATATGTTTTACTTCAGCCAAAGGTCTGTCATTTTACTTTAAATTAATATACAGTTTGTCTAAGACCAGCAGACAGGTAGTTATATTCAGTACATACTAAATACAATCTCACCAGACATGTGATTGATGACTTGGCTTCTGACAGTTCTGCTGGATTTATAAACTGTGAGCATGTCAGATCCTTGCTGTCAAGTCATGCTATTGAAAGCTTAAACTGTGTCATACAAAACCCAGAGCAGCACTGCCAGTTCAAGTGCCATATAAGTGGACCACTAAAATATCTGATGACCTAAAATAAGCGCGGTGGCAGCTGATAATACGGATATAAAATAAGCATGCAAACATACTTGTCCTGTTTACGGCTTTACACGTCTAATTGAGTTATCACCAAGTCTTCCATAAAGTTAACATGTTTCCAACTTTTTTTTTTTTCTTTTACAGTGCATTTTTGTGCTTCTTCAGTGTGGCAGATTACATTGGTCTACTTTTTTTTTTTTTTTTTTTTTTTAATTCCTCAGGGATGAAATGGGCTAAGTCTTATATACAAAATAAGATTGGAAAACAAACAAGAAAAGTACTGGTTAGCTGATGTTTTCAGTATATATGATAAAATATTATTACACTTATATATTGGTTTATGTATATTTATAGAACAGATTTATAAACCTTCCACCAAAAAGAACCTGAATAGTATGTATTATAATGTGCAAACAGTGTTTTGAAATAAACCTAGTAGCCCTGAGACAAACATTCTTTTTGAGTAAAACCCATTTTCTCATTAATTCTCAGAAACTTCAGCCAACCAGCATGTTTTACTTAATTTTTCTTTATTAATGACTTAGCTTGGTAAAGTTTCACTACTTTTATTCTGGAGGGCTTTTTTTTACTTGTTGATCAGTGTTATTGGACAGCACAGTTACCATATTGTTAGGGTTAGTGATGCGTTTTTACAGACCCTTTCAGTGATTTCTTTTTTATTGTTTTTTAAACTAAATCATCTGCAGGTAAAAATGAAAACACATATTTTTGCTGAGATGCAGTCAGTCCTGCAGAAGATGACAGAAGAAAGCATGGCCGCTGAAGAGGAATTTAAAAATATCTCTGATGAGCTCGAAAGGTATGTTATAAATTAATGTTGAATATTATCAGGCCAAACAGAAAATTAAAGACTGAAAAAACAATAAAGTTGTCTATGTTCAAAGGCAGAACTACTTAATTGATGCCTTCATGGACAATTCCTCAACCTTTTGCTGTTTTTCTAGACTCCACAGGGAGAAGAACCGTTTCCTGTCGGACGTTATGGTCCAGGTCCTCCCTAAACAGGGTCAGGTGGAGGCTTCTGTCACAGACCTGACCTTGGACTACTCTGACTCTGTACTGGTCAACAGGACTGTGGTGGACGACCTCAAGAAAACAATCAGGGTCAGCCAAGTGTCAGAAAACACAGGCCACACTTATACATGAAAACAAGGATGACTGTTATTATGTAGGCACTAGAAACACACAAGATACTTACTTGGGGAAATGAGAATAATGGTACATGTCAACAGAATACAAATAAAAGAAAGTTAACCCTTTAAATGCCGAAGTTGCAATATACAAGCAACATAACTGAATGAAACAGACCATAGATACAGATAAAGTGCCGAACCTTGTTACCACCTCTTACCAGTGAATGACAGACATGTGCTCTTTCAATCCTAACACCATGTCAGAACATGTTTCTATTAAAACTGAATAAGATAATCCAGTTTGAAAGGTGTGGTCCGGAGTTAGTTTAGTAAGTACGTAAGTAAAGTTTATTTTAGTTTTAGTTTTTATAGATAAGGACAGATTTGGCTACTCTGCTGCTTGGATTAAAAGCGTCTAAAACTTATTGCATTTTACTTTCTAACAATGTTTAAATTCATTTATTTCAAGGATAAGATGACAAAAAACCAAAAACACAAAGAAAACTTACATGACAATATGTTCAAAGTTCAATTTTACTAAAAGTTACACAATCAAATATGGCTGCCGCCCTGTGATGTCACAAGATGCAAATTAGATGAGTAAATTTACTCCCATCATAAACTTTTGTTATACCCCATATTTTTCTCATGTACAGTATGCCTTTATTTCCAACCTCTTCCAAGCTACAGCTTTTAGAAATCTTGAGATCAAAAAAATTCTGGTGCCCAGAGGGTTAATATTTTGGTTGTGAAACATGTTCAACTAATGTATATGTGAATTTCAGTGTGCATTTTTCTGTTTTACTAGACACTTGGAGATGAGAAAATAAACCTGATGGTGAAGTGCAAAGACATTCGTAAATTCACCATCCAGCAGGAGTGGGAAGACAAGAAGTTAAATATGCAGATTGAGGACCTCATCAACAAGGCGAGAGACATAAAGACATTTCGGATCTCTGAAGAGCAACGGGAGGTGAGAGGAATCACACAATCGATGCTGCCTTTATCATTTATCAAAATATTTACTCTCCAGGCAGTTCTTACTGAGTCAGGGAATGAGATCTAAATAATCATATCTAAGCTCTAATCATGAGCTTTGACCACACATCTTATAGAAAATAAAGTTTGTATTTAATGTTGGCGTTTTCAATGTGTCCTTTAACATAATCCAAAAGCCTAACATCTGTTTGAAATGTTTGTGAAATCTGTGAGCTGTGAGACGTTAACACTCGTAGTGTTTTTGGCCAGACCTCAGTCAGTGATATCAAGGCAGGTATTTTGGTTTTGGCAGCATATGTTTTACAGGCAGAAAATTGTTACCATAAGTACAGATGGATGACACACACCCTATTCATTCTGACTCCCCACCCTGTATTTTCTTTCTTTTCTTTTTTTTTTTTGTATTTGCTTTGAATCTGTAGGCAGGTAGGAGACAGGTTAAACACTGCGGTTATATAACTGGGACTTACATAATCATTAATGTAAAGGCCTATATTGTGCAAGATTTGGGGGAGTCACGAGGATCTAATTCAGTGGTTTCCAACCTTTTTTGGCTCGTGACCCCATTTTAACGTCACAGATTTCAGGTGACCCCAGACATTCAAAACAGAGACATTTTTTTTGGCTAAAATTAATGTTTTTGATCATGTAATAGTTTGCTATACAATGTTGCAAATAAACATTAATTTTTTTCAACATTTAGACTATATAATGTAAATTTTTATTGGTAAGTTTTAATTATTATTATTTTTTTAAAATAAATTATTAGAAATTCCAGGCGACCCCAGACATTCAAAATGGAGACATTTTATTTGCTAAAATTAAATTTTTTTTGATCGTGTAATAGTTTGCTATAATATATTGCAAATAAACATTAATTTTAGGCAACATTTAGGCTATATAATGTAACTTTTTATTAGTAAGTTTTAATTTTTTATCAATTACTAGAAATTTCAGGCGACCCCATTTGAATTCCAGGCGACCCCACGTGGGGTCCCGACCCCAAGGTTGAAAAACACTGATCTAATTGCAGAAATGAAATGTAATATTCAGTGTTTTCAGTGTATAATTAAACAAAAATGAGAATTATTGTGTTTTTGTTATCTTAGATGGAATGTACAAAGAGAAACGTGACCTCCCCTCCACAAAGACAGAGGTCACATGTCTCCTCCCCTTTGGGGAGAAGGTCACGCTTCACAGACAGCATGTCTCCTCAGTAGCTCCAACTGAAAATCCTCTAGTTGTTTGTTGTACGGTGTGGGGCGTCTAATATTACGAGTCACTTTTAAAATCACCAATGTGGAACAGAGTTACGCACATTTACTAAAAAAGTCTAGAAGACAACAAACAAACCAGGGTCTTCTCTACAATTAAGGCTTTTTGGGTACCATTGGGTTAACACTAACACTACATTCATGTAAAATTAATGTGAAGGGCGTCAAACTAAACTGGACTCAGGGAAAATGGTAGGATACAAGTTGCAGCCAAGTCACCTAAAACCCTGCAAGCACACTGTTTTTACAACCACTATAGGTGATGTGGAAATTGGTTCAGTTGGTTGCAAACAGCATCTTAAATGTTCAATGTCATTAATATCACACACTGAATCTTTGAGGTGAGCTCTGTTTAGTTAATTATCCAAAGTTAAACGAAAGAAACAAAACCTCCATGGCTTCATTCAGCTTCACATACAGACAGTGGAATAAACAGGCAATTCTTAATCTCACAAGAAGTAGTTCTGGCAAACTGTAAAGACAACAGACACACAGAGCTCATGTCTGAACCTTAAAAAAATAAAAGAAGCACATTAATATCAAATGAGTCATGGATCATCCACCTTTCAAAAATAATGAACATGGCACGTACATCTTTCCAAGCATGAGCACCAGTTTCATCTGGCAATAGATTCAGGTAATCACTGAGGTGTGGCACGAACCTTCCTGTCATTGTGTAGGGATTAAAATAAAAACAAACCCATTCTAAATAATCCTTGATTTTTATGGATACATTTCTCGGTCTGGCTGCATTCACATCTCTGAACAACAATACAGGATTAGTTGACAATGATGATGTAAATTAGATAAGATGGATTCCCACCATCAGCTTTTCATTTCACTGTTAGACACTGTTCACTACATCAAATCTTCATAGGAATGTACTAAAGTTAAGTACCTGTTAAGGCTTGTTGAGACACTTTATGCTGCTTCTAATTTATCCATTACATGTAGATTTGTCTTTGTTTACATGCATTTCTTCCCCTTTTGCAGTATCTCAACAAGAAAGACAAAAACAGTCAAGTGTCCATGAAAGTTGTCGCTTTGGAGAATGTTATAGCTATGCAAGAAAAGGTACCAAAAGAGTCATCATTAAATCTAATCAGTTGTGTACTTGACCATACTTGACTGTTATGTCTAAAACGCTGTACTTTCAGAGTCACCTAAAGCGAGTGGAGCATCGCAAGAGGAGGATTAAAGAGTTGAAACGGCGGACACAAAAATGTAAATCTACAGCAGTTTCAGATGAGAGGCTCGCTGAGATGCATGCAGCTGTGTCTGAGAAGATGCACATTTATGAAGCAATAGGTGAAGGAGGTTTTGATGTTCTGACTATAAAAAGTGATTTGAGTAAGTCAGGATATTCAAGGACAAAGCATTTACTGTGGCTTGTCTTTGGTTGGCATACAGCTGTGGAAGAAAAACAGGCAGCAAAAAGAGAACAACGCTACCAGGAAATTGTCCAAAGGAAGAGGCTGGAGGACTTGGCCAGGGCGCAGGCACAGGAGCTGGCTGTCCTTTGGGCCGAGGTTGAACGGCTGAGGATGAAGAACTTCCCTGCACTTAATCTGCTGAAACACAACTAACCAACACTTCCTCTTCAAAGGTTTTATTCACATTGTTCTTAACAAATAAACATCTGCATAGAAATAGAAACAATTATAACTTAAACAAAAACAGCAGCAGCAACAAATAAAACAGCATCTTTTTAACACTTTACATTTGTGATGGGCTTGTGATTCAATTCATCTACTTTTTTTGGCTACTGACAGTACAGTCCTGTATATGTGTGTGTGTTTGAAGGCATATTTAGGTAGTGAATTCGTCCTCTGAGCGGTCAAAGTGCAGGATACCGTCATCTAGACCAAAGAGGTCAATGAGCTCAGACAGGCTGGCCTTTCTTCCCTCTATGGGGACTTGAGACTGCAGCTCATACAGTGCAGACTGAGCACAGCCTCGCCACTTGTTGATCAAGGTCTGCAGCTGTGTCAAATCATTCTAAGGAGAGAGACACAAGGAGGGTTAACTAGAATAAATCACCTCACAGGCTATTTAGACATTTGAAAGCAGCCCATACCTTGCTTCTGTACATTTTAACCATCTTTAGTCTTCGTAGAGTCTCCATCTTAGCTTTAACTTCCCTCCTGAGTTGGTCTCGTTGTGTGTCTTGTAAGGGAGGGTGATTTGGCTCAGTACTGGGTCCAGGTCTCACTATATTTCTGTTCATGTCAACACTGTGTACGATCACTGGCAGGTTATCAACAGTCTCCTTCTTGGTATGTGCTGAAACCTGCCCTTCATCCTCCTCTTCATCCACACAGAGGCGTTTGGCCACAGACAGAGGCGACGTGAAGGAGCGTCTTGTCCTCTTCAACCTTTCCCTCAGTGAGACGCTGAGCTTCTGATGAGACTAAGGAGAAAAAGGAAATAGGAAAGTACAAAGCTGAGATCAGAGGCATTATGCTATTTTAGTTCAGGGGCCACATACAGCCAAGTTTGATCTGAAGCGGGCTGGACCAGTAAAATAATAGCATAATAACTTATAAATAATTGGTTGCTTTAGTGCAAAAAAAGTCCAATGAAATTATAAAATGTTTACATTTACAAACTATCCTTTCACAAAGGAATATGTATAACCTGAAAAACCACAACCTAACATTTCTTGAGAAAAATGAGTGAATCTTAACAATATTATGCTACAACTTATCATTTATACATGTGCATTGCAGATCTACATGTAGTAACAAGCATAATATTGTTAAAATTTTGGAACTGAAATACATTTGACATCCTTGACTGTTAATACTGTATCTTCAGTGAAATTTTTGCACATGGTAAATTCATCCCTTTGGCCGTATGTTTGACAGCCCTGGTTTAGATGGACACACAGTATTATGCATTAAATAAAAACACTCGGGTCAGTTGTTAAATCCAGATTAACCCATGAAGACCCAGTGTGACTTCTGTGGCAGTTCCCAAATGAAATTTTCTCAATTTTTAACCTTTCTGAAGTGATTGATCATGATTTACTCTAATATTATGCTCTGTATTTTGCATTTCTATGTGAAAATCAGGTATTTTGTCATATTTAATGCACGGATTATGTAGCTTTTCATTAAAGATCAGATTAAAGTTAAAGAGTATTATATCCAAAACAGAAAAGTAAAGAAAAAGATTTTTTTTTTTTCTGCAAAATGTATCATTAATTGAACATAAAATAAGTGTCTCCATCCACTGACATTGATCCAACTCCATGGGTTTTACTGGTGAATCAATGTTGTAGAAGATGATGGTGTTTCCACGTTCACTGCAGAGCCTCTGAATGTCTAAATGGGTCAAATCTGATGAACATGAAAATATGAGAAACTACATTTTACACCGATTTTACACATGTATAAATAGAATGAGTGGATCAACAGGTATTAAACATTTTATATCAATGAATGACTTTAGTCGCCAGTGGATGTTTGGGTCTTTATGGGTTAAAAGTCACAGCTGAACTACAGTCTTTACTCCACATTACCTTTCCTTGTCTGGATTCACATGGGCTCGTTTCTGTTGAGGCTGAATGAGCGGGTGTAGAATAAACAGACTTTACTTTGTCTGCTTTGGGAGTTACCTCCATCTGTAAACCTTACTTTACATACATGTACATGAACTAATGCTACCGTTTTAGCACTAACAGCCAGCTACTTCACGGAGATCGACAAACTACTAAAACTGAAATAACACAATAAATCGTACTGATGACTGATTTTCCTAATATTGTATGGAAGGTTTAAACATGCAAAGTTGTTAAACACCACTTGAAATGCGGTGTATATCTGTCTAAAAATGTCAGTGCGTTGTTTTTTCCGTATTTTGTAGCTCAAGAAAGCCTCCAAAGTAAATGATTGGACAACTCTTGATGACGTTGATATCGTAGAGGATCATGGGAGATGTAGTTTTTAGTGTCATTCTAGCATGGAGGCAGCCTAATAACACCGTGAGGTTCAGGTAAGGACAGATCAAGAAGAAATTCAATCAAAAGTAATAAAACACACTTCACTGATGAGGTAATGAAATAGCTGCAGTAACAGAGATACTAGTATGAAAACTTAGCAAAAAACCTGGGAGAAAAATCTGCTTTAACCCTTTCATGTATAGTGATCACTCCAGTGGACAGTTTTTTTTTTCAGCTGTTCTCTTGTATATTCATGGGTTTTGTTGTTTTAGCTCCATATCAGCCAACACAGTTATGCACCATCCATTAAAACTGAAATTTATACCATTACTGTAACTTTCCTGTTCTTAATAAACCTGATCTGCAGTGACATATTAGGGTGTAAATAGATTGCTAATTGTTATTAGACTGTAATTAACAGTTTTCTTACACATAATGCTTTTTTTCCGGCATATTATCTCCATGAAGTGAGTAATAACTAGAATTAGAGGATGTTAATATGTGAGAAAACATCAGATTAGCCGCATTAAAAACGTTCTTATTTCATAGTTTTTACACAGTTTGTCACTTTCTGATATTGTGTTTTAAATACACGTTTCATTGCTTCAAAAAAATTAAACACATGGTGTCCAGCTGAGTGGACATTTTTGTAACTCCATGAAAATGGAGTGCATTGTTTTTGGGTTTTTTTTATATATCATGCCTAAAGAGGAATTAAAGCACTCAGGAAAAAATTCTTGACTAAGATTCAAATAATTCATGCATGAAAGGGTTAATGAAATTATTCCCTTAAAATTCCAAATAAAGTGTGTACTTTGATCTGACGTCCTAGTTTAGATAGATAGATAGATAGATAGATAGATAGATAGATAGATAGATAGATAGATAGATAGATAGATAGATAGATAGATAGATAGATAGATAGATAGATAGATAGATAGATACTTTATTGATCCTAAGGGAAATTGAAGTATTCAGCAGCTTTGCATACAGCACAAGAAGACGAAAAACAAACAAACCAAAACACAACAGTGGATTAGTAGCCAGGTTGACATTAAGGTTAGTATATATACTCTAAAAGACACTTGTTAAAAAAACTACCTCTAAAATAGCTTCCTGTACAATACTATAAATAAACACTTCTGATTGTATTTACACATTTCAGGGCAGTGATATAAAATGAAAGTTTACATGGAACTGATGAGTATTTTTATCCTGTAGGTTACCTCAAACATTGAGACAAAACCTCCCTTTTTCATTACATAAAGAATCACAAATGCAGAAGTTTAACTACCTTCTATGTATTGCTATTTGTTAAGAAAGAGACTTGGGGAAATATCTTCAAAGAAAATACACTACTTGTAATACACTGAAAGTGTAACCTGTTTTTTTTTTTCTTTCATTTTAATTAAATTTAAGAAGACACGACAAAAAAGACATAACATCTAAAATTTAAACAATACACATACATAGAACATAAAACTATGCAATGAAATTCTAAGAGACCATAGGGCGCAGAGTCGACCTGTTTTCCATTATTTACAATCGATATTTTACAGGCCTATACCAACCAAATAAAAACATGTTACTGAATTTCATTCCAGACTGGTATCTTAAATCAGTGATAGAACATCCTCTGTTAATTCAGATGAGATGAGTTCATAATGGTTTAATCCAAGTCCAGTGACGTTTACAACCACTGTTCATCTTTTGTAGAGTTATAGTTGTTTCATCCATTTAGTCCAAATGCTCCATGAGTCAGTTCATCCACACCAGTGTGAGTCTGTCTAACACTGATGCATTTTCTTTCATCTGGTTAAATATGATCAAAATATATTTTTTAAATTGTACCTCACAGTTTGATAGGAAATTGGAGTGCATTAAAATCTTTCTCCTTCTGTGATGAGAAATACCTGGAGGTCTTTTTCCCACTGTAACTTAATGTTAGCACGAAAGTTATGAAAGGTATCAAATATTACTTAAATATCATTTAGAAACAGTTCTTTACTGACCGACTGAATTTCCCAGATTTTTTATTTTTATTTTTATTTTTTATTAACAGCACCTTCATGATTCAGATGAGTACTTTTAGTTATATAGTATATCTGCTTAACTTGATCGTAAGCTGTAGAAAACCTGCTTTTTTACCAAAAGTTGAAGGACATAGTAAAACAAGTCATATTCTACGACCTGTAATATGTAGTGAATATGCAAATACACTGAGAATATGCAAGTTTTATGACGCAAAGTTAACTAAGAATATAACCAGGCCAATAGACATCAGATTTGTATATGTTGTTTATTGGCCTGATATGATGTTCCATAGTATAGTATGATATTCATTCAAGTGTGTGAATTGATATCAGCTGTGTGAATAGATGTTAATAATCAGATAAAACAAAAAGACTAAAAAGGTTATAGATGCCATTAGAATGGTAACTTGCCCCTCGTTGTCTCATGTAAACACACTCTGCTTATTTGGAAAAAATCAGTTTTCTATAAGATGTAAATAAGCTATTATGTCAATATAGAATGTTTTAACTCTATTGTTCCTGTCTCAATTAAAATGTTAAAAGGTGGAAAATTTTTTCAGGATAGAACAAAGAATGTCTGACTTTTTTTTTTTTTTTTTTTTAAATCATAAAGACCCAGTGCTACTTTTGTGGCAGCTCCCATATGAAGTTTTCTCCATATTTAACTTTTTTTTTCTAAAGTGATTTATCACTATTTACCATAATATTATCCTCTGTATTTTACATTTTTCAGTAGAAATCATGCACTTTCCTATATTTAATTCACTGATCATGTAGATATTAATGAAAACTCACTGTACATTCAAAGGTGACTATATCAGAAACAGAGAAAAAATGAAGAAAGAGTGACTTTTTTTTAAAGCAAAAATATCAATAATTGAATGTAAAAACAAATGTCTCCATCCATTGTCATTTAGCAAACTTCATGGGTTTCACCGGTGAATCAATGTTGTAGAAGATGATGGTGTTTCCATGTTCACTACGGAGCGTCTGAACTTCCAAACAGGTCATATCTGATGACCATGAAAATATGAGAAACTGCATTAAGCATCAATTATTTGCACGTATTGATAGGATTAGTGGATCAACAGGTATTAAACATTTTATATCAGTAGATGGTTTTGGTCACCGGTGGCTGTTTGGGTTTTTATGGGTTAATGTATGCGTACACAGGGTATGTAGAGTCTAGGGATGTAACAATTACCGGTATAACGATAAACCACGGTAAAATTGCAGACGGTTAGTATTACCATTTAAATTCTAATTATCATGATAACCGTGTTTGATTACCACACTTTTCCGGAGAAAACACCTATGTAAAGATAAGTTTTTATGTCAAATATTTGAGTACAGTTTTAATTTATTACAATTTTAATTTTATATACCTAATATTTGAAACCAATATTCACTTTTAAAGTCTTTGAAAAGGTTAGTTAAGCATCTTTGTGTTATTTATGCAATAAATTATATATATTTATCAAATTGGATTTTATTTTTTTTGTGTGTTTTTTTGTCCTTTTATTTTGATATAGTAGGTTAAAGTGAAAAAATAATAGACACTTGATATAAATGAAGTTGTGCTGAAAAAAAGTTACCAAACATGGGTATAGTAAACATTTGTTTACATAGTATATAAAGGCAAAATCAAAAGTACTGAAAAATGGACAAAATAGGCTCAGACCACTGAGGGTTAATACTTGAATGTTTCTGCAACAGAAGGTACATTGTACCAATTATTTTATTTGTTTTTTGTTTGTTTGTTTTAATACAACTTGGTTAAATTATTTCAGTGTGTGTATAAGTACTTTCTGAACATTTTGAGCACAATTTCAACAATACCGTGATAATAATGATAACCGTGATAATTTTGGTCACAATAACCGTGATATGAAATTTTCATATCGTTACATCCCTAGTAGAGTCATATAGATGTTAGTGTAGTGGAAGTAAAAGCCCAAGGCATAATGTGGAATAATAAAATGTATCTTGAATTTTGTATAAAAAATGTCTATTCTATTTTAGTTTCTCCTTGTAAAACTATGTTTTCTTTTCAGTTTTAAAGTGTTTAGTTGCATTTTCCTCAGATTCTGTTTTCCAGATGTTTAGCCTTATGCATACCTCAGTGTGATTCATGAATTAACCTGAATCTAACCCTCTATCTTTTTAAAAATCAGCCTTTAACCATAAATCAAATGTAATTTATGCGCGGCCCCTATTACAGGGATCTAAAAAAAAAAAAGAAAAGAAAAGAACAGAAAAGGTATATGATGGTATCAACAGGACCCTGGGTTTGGTCCAGACAGTGACATTGCAGATCAGTATTACTCCTTTACCCTTCGCCTTCTTAGGTTACACTGAAGGATGAGAGGGTAACAGCTGATTATTGCCCCTTGCTTGGCCCCCAGACAGCAGACATACCATACCATAACCTCCAAACATGACGGCTAGTTGTACTGTCACATAAGATTTAGATAGTGACATCAACGTCTGGTCCACTAACATAACATTATTTATTCCTTGAGGCTGATCTGCCGATGCATCGCTTTCACTTCAACATTTCTCACTTCATGTTCTGCTAAGTTGACACCCTTAAAATAACTTTAACTGCCCCCATGATGGGACATTTCTCATCGGCTTGTGTTGGTGTTTCTTAGTTACCGCTGCTGCTTCTGGGTCCAGTCATATTGTGATTCATCCTTTCTCATCCGTATGTTGATTCACTTCTATTTAGGGGATTTGTTTTAAATCCCTGAGGACTGATCCAATCTTCATTTGTTTTAGATCGTTTTCAGGCTTGAAGTCCTGCGTTTTTAGACGTGTCTTTGTGTCGCCGTGAGGGGAAAGGTGTGAATTAAAAACCTGATCCTGCCTAGACTTGAACATTTTCCTTAGATGAAATTACACACCCCAGGGAGAAGAAGTTTTTATCATTTTATTTGGATGAATGTTATAGGGTTGACGGTTAAGGATAATAACTACGCCTGAGTCACTGTTCGGTCTCATTCTGAACAAAGTTGACCATTAGTGGGAAGAAACAAACCACAAATTCTTGGAAATAGTTTTCAGGTAGCTGCATGTTCCTTCAGTATTTATTTGTTCTTTTATTCCTTATTTTTGGCATAAACGTCTGCGCTTCCACTTCTTACAGTTTCAAAACAGACTCTTTACTTCAGTCTTAATGCATTTAAGGGGAATTACCGACAATTTACATGTATATTTTAACCCTTTCATGCATGAATTATGCGAACCTTAATCAAGATATTTTTTTCTGAGTGCTTTTATCCCTTTTAAGGCATGAAAAAAAAAAAAAAAATATATATATATATATATATATATAAACCTATTTTTCATGGAGTTACAAAAATGTCCACTCAGCTAAAGAAGCAAAGAAACATGTATTTACTGATATACTGCATGAACATTCTGAAATAAAAGCATGTTTAATGCTGCTAACCTGATGTTTTCTCACATTTTAACATACCTGCATGGAGATACTATGCAAAAAAAAAAAAAAAAAAAAAAAAAAAAAAACAACGAAAAAAACAAATAGCCATTTTTTTTACACTCAAACATGTTAGTGCAGATCAGGTTTATCTAGAAGAACAAATTTACAGTAATGGTGTGAATTACAGTGTATGGGATGATGCATAAGCGTATCCACTGTATTAGCTGATATGGAAATAAAACAACAAAATCTATAAATATACAAGAGAACAGCTGTAGAATAACTGTCCACTGTAGTGACCACTATGCATGAAAGGGTTAAGCTAAATGGATGGAACAGGAACATATAGATGAGATGATTGTTGTTGTATCTATCAGACTATGTCACACACAACAAATATAACAAAAAGACAAAGTAAAAGACAAAAGAGAAATAATGTATACCACATGACAGGACAAAAACAACAGAAGAAAAAACAAACAAAAAAAAAAACAGGTTAGATGTAATGAAAAATATCCAACAAATCAAAAACACTGTAAAACATGAAAACATGATGTTGTGAGTCAAAAAAGACAAAAGAGATGAAATTTGGAAACAACTGTAAAATAGTAATTTTTATTTAAGGGGTTTATTTATTTTTCAGATACTTCTTTTTAAATAAATTACAATCTCCTTTTTTTTCTTATAGTGGATAATTTTTTGGGCTATTGTCCCTCTGGGCCACCGTAAATAATAGAGTAAAAGATGTAACAAGAAAAAGACAAAACAAGGAGAAATAATTTAAAAGATTTAAGTACATGAAAACAAGTCAAAAACAGTGTCAAGATGGAACCATTGTAAAAGACGTAACAAGGTAAAAAAAAAAAAAAAAAAAGCCTGCACTCAATATAGGAGTTTCCCATGACCTTCAACTTTGACCTTTTGACCCCCAAATTTATGGGTGTCCAGGGTGGTTCATGGTCAACATTACTGCTGAGTTCGACCATCGTACCTCTGTTATTGAGTTACACTGTGGAAATGATCACAAACAAACACAGTGACAGATGAGACTGGACCACACAGCCTGACTCCATCTCTAATGAAATGGAAAAAAGATGAAACAAGACAAAAAGAATATAAAAGATATATGACAAGAAATATGTAGAAAGTGAAAAATGACAGAAAAGTCACATCAAGATGAAAAAGATGCAACGAGACAAAAACATCATAAGAGATTGAAAATAACATGAAGAACAAGATAAATATGACATAAAAGGTGCAATGAAAGATAAAAGAGATATAGCTACACAAAAAAATACATAATAAGACCAAAAAAATACATTAATACATATACTTATTTTGCTTTTCTACACATACCTTTATTTACATCTGCATATATTTCTTGTGTTGTTGTGATTGTTGTAATTATAGATTTTATATGAGCTGTTTGAAAACATGGGGAATGAATAAAGTATCTCTTCTATTCTATTCTATTCTATTCTATTCTATTCTATTCTATTCTATTCTATTCTATTCTAAATGGAGGCTGGAACATGATCAGAAATGATGGGATAATGTATAAATGTTATTTTTTTGTCATTTATTTTTGTAATTTTTGCTAAAATTGGTTCGTACTCCAACTGTTCAGTCAGTATTCAGCGTAATGACTTAAACACTGATTTGGAGCGCAGTTACAGTTAATTATTTTCAGTTTATTATTATTTTTTTATTGAAAATAGTTTAATCTTCCTAACATCAGATAAAAATGACATGAGGTTCAGACACAGCTGATAGAACTGCCTTCTAACAGCTACTTTTACCTTTTGGACTTGTCCAGAGCCTGTTCTTCTTCACCTTTATGTAAATCTGCTTTCTTTACACATCTGTACCTCTATGGGGTTAAATAATTTGTGCACTTTTGCCTCTTCTGGAAGACGATGGCGCTTCTCTTTTCTGCAATAAAAGAAGTAAAAGTGCAGCATTAGTAGGTGGTTCCAGAATCTCGAGGCTGCATGTGAGACACAGATGCTGCCAGTTCTTTCATCTCAGGTGCATTATGCTGCTGTGTGTCATAAATAACAGTCTTATATCGTGTTTGTGCTAATATTGTCTCCTTCCCTTCCTTTAAAACAGTGCTGACCTTTAGTTTACTTGTGTGCAGCTACTTGAGCATGGACATCTGTTTATTTTAACTTACCAGCCGTTTGCAGTTTATTGCAGATTTACTATAATAATGTGCCGCTGCCAAACATTCCCCCTGACTTTACTGGTTTAAAGCACTGACCATCAGGTTTAGTGGTCTTTAAAAAGCTGTCTGATCTCTGGCTGCTGCTGGGTGGTACGTGGATGCCTGGTCAGATTATCGTCATAGAACATAGTGTGTTTAGTAATGGTAAATGCATCTCTTTGAGTCTGTAAGGGGTTGTGTAATATGGACCTGTCTTATTCATTATGAAGTGTGCTTGAGCCATGAGGTTTTATAATGGTGTCATATTTACAAGGTATTGTTGCTGTTGTTATTGTACTTGATTTTATCTATATTATAAAAGCCAAGTGACCTCAGTGTGTTTGTATGTGTGTCTGGGGACTCACACAAAATCCAAAAAGAGCTGGCTACTTCAGTTTGGCATACATACGTATTTTTGATCAAGGAAGAGACTAGCGAAAACGGCAAGTTGATAGGACCAATATTTTGGGAGATATTAGTAATTCTGGAATGCATTAGCCTCACAATCACGTTGCTATACCCACAACGCTTTGACGGTGACTGCTGGACAAATGTAGTACAGCATGCTTGAATACACAACAGCATAAAAACTACCACATCTAGAACTCGTGGATCCCCATGGGTCAACACACTAGTCTAATTGTGTCATTGCTTCTGATTTTCATTGATTGTTGATTATTGAATGAGTAGCTACATGTAACAGTACTGGGATCCAACACAGGGGCACAATAAAGTCTATGGTATGATATGGTATGGTATGGTATGGTACGGTATGGTATGGCATCACATCACATTGCATATTATGGTATTTATCGTATCATATGTATTGTATCATATTGTATTGTATTTATCGTATCATATGTATTGTACCATGTACGAGGGCTGTTCAATAAGTTCATGGCCTCACCCAGAAATACTGGTTGTTATAATACAGGATGTTACATTCTTTCGTGATGGGATAGTGATGCTTGAACATCGATGGACCAAGTGCATGCTGTAAATGGAGATTATGTTGAAAAATAAAATATAAATTATCAGTCTGTGTTGTTCTGTTCTGGGTGAGGCCATGAACTTATTGAACGGCCCTCGTATATTGTATTGTATCATATATCATTTCATATCAAATTGTATCATATCGTATTGTATTGTATCATATCATATCGTATCACCTGCTTGAATAATGTGTGTCCTCCCATTCATATTTTAAGACTTTTTCAATCTCTCGTTTTTATTTATTCTTTCTTTCTTTCTTTCTTTCTTTCTTTCTTTCTTTCTTTCTTTCTTTCTTTCTTTCTTTCTTTCTTTCTTTTCTATTAGTATAATTGTTTTAACATATTGTCTTAAATTCCACTCACAGACGTACATTTGTTAAAAACTCATAATACCAGCAAACAATAAATAGGTGTTTGCGCATTATGACACCATTATCTATGTCTGATGAGTGATGAGTTTTCTAAAAGCTCAACGTGATTCTGGACGTTTTACAGTATAAATGACTCTTTAAAACCTAAACAGCCACTGGCAAAACTAAAACATCTCCTGATCTAAAGTGTTCAATAACTTCTGATCCACTAATCCTATCAATAATAATAATTCAGGTAAAATGTAGTTTTTCTTTGTCATCAGATATGATCCATGTGGACATCCAGAAGCTTTGTAGTAAATGTGGAAACACCATCATCGTCTGAAACTTTGATTCACCAGTAAAATCCATGCAGTTTGACAGATGACAGTGGTTGTAGATGCATGTTTTTATGTTCAGTTAATGACATACAGTAGTTTGGAGAAAAAGGGGGTTTTTCCTCAGGTTTCTCTGTTTCAAAATAATAACCCTTGAATTTACCCTGAGCTTTTATGACCATCTACATGATCAGTGAATTAAATATAGAAAGAACACTTGATTTTCACTATAAAAGCAAAATGCAGAGGATAATAATTTCATAAATGTAAGTAAAAATGTATTTTGAAGTCGCAATAAAAATACGTGTAGTCCTTTAAGGGTTAACTGCATAAAATCCTCGGGTTGTTCCGTCTTTAACCTCCCGACAGGCTGCACTTTCAGCAGGAAGACTAAATAAATAAACCCTGATAAATCCACGGGAGGAGATACCTCTGCATATGTTTAAAGGTCAACACGTCATTTTCATAGTTTAGCAAGTCTGTGCAGTTTTTTATGGTACATAATAAACAAACCATCATAATCAGGGGAAAGATATGTGCCTGCAGGAGAATGCAGAAGACACTTGCTAAAATTATGAAATATTTCTTGACAATACAGCACAGCGGTTTGTTTTAAACCAGCAGAAAAACAATACAGAACATCATATAACATGTCTTTTCCATCATCACTCTGCTCATGTAGCGTGACTGTGTCCTCCGCTTTACCTGAGGGGAAGCTGGTGGTTCTCTGACAACACCTTACTGTCAAATTCCTCCTGTGTACATGTCACATAATTCTGACAAACCTCATCTGATTATGGTCTTTGCTATGTGATGCAGTTTTTTTCTGTTGATTTTGGACTCAGGAGACATTTGAAGTTTATTCTGCAATATAATGTGACTTCATTTGTGGGTTTTGTTTGGACTTTAAGTGGGAAGGGAGGGATCTGGGGTTCCTCCTACTGGAAATATTTGGTTTCCTGCGTTCTGGTGGGTTTTTACTCTCCTGTTTGTGCCTGTTCTGTATCTGTTTGTGTTATAAAGATACTCAATGAAGACGTCACTATGACAACAAGACCACAGGACAGTTTACCAAGTTTAATTGAAGCTTTGGTTCAGAGACCTATTGTATGGAGACAATGACAGACGATGCAACAACGACCAGTACTACTCACAATCATATTTCTACACCAAGACATAATTTACTGTGCAAAAGCCTTAGGCCACCTTCAGCTTTGTAGTTTTTGCAGGGTTAAAATGAGCATACACATTTATTTCTCATTCTATTTTCTTTAGATATAAGAAGAAAATACAGAAAATGTATGCGTAGCCTTGAAACATACACAAAAAAGTGAATGAAAGGGGTTGTAAAGGTTAAAAAGGTTACATCTGTGGAATAATCTAGAGCAAAATTTAAAAATGTCTTCTTCAGTTTGTGCATTTAAAAAGATGTATAAATCCACTATAAAAACAAAATATAGAACATTATCTGAATAAGTGAATATCTAGTTATAACATAGAAGTACGTATAAAATAAGATATTATTGTAATTAATTGGTTATCATGATAAGAAGATCTTATCACATTTATTGATCATTGTATTTGGAGTAAATATTTAAAGTGCATATAAATATTATAATCTATATCAGTGGTTTCCAACCTTTTTTGGCTCGTGACCCCATTTTAACATCACAAATTTCTGGCGACCCCAGACATTCAAAACAGAGGCTTTTTTTTTTTTTGCTAAAATTAATTTGTTTTTGATCATGTAATAGTTTGCTATACTATGTTGTAAATAAACGTTAATTTTAGATGACATTTAGTCTATATAATGTATATTATTATGGACGGAGGCAGAAAAGCCAGGTGTAGATTACTGCACAAAGTGAGAATTTTGTTTTCTTTGGTCAGGATATGTACAGTCAGTCCAGCTTGGATTTACAAGGCTGACCTTTAATACTGAAGAAACAATAACTCAAACTATGAATTATGAAAGAGCTGCAGCATCTGAAACTGACCACAATGAACATTTGACAGATAAACAGTACCACAGTGCTTCAGTTTCAGCTTCACAGTTTGTCATGTCTTTTATGTATTCTGATTGTCTTTCAGAACTCACCATATATTTTTTATTTGTACGTTTTTATTTATTTTTTATCAATTACTAGAAATTTCAGGTGACCCCATTTGAATTTCAGGCGATTCCACATGGGGTCCCAACCCCAAGGTTGAAAACACTGGTCTATAATAAAAATGGTTGATTACACAAATCTGATTGTGTATGAGGTGATCAAAAAAGTGTATATGAATGGTTTGTATGGCTGTTTTGAGTTATTGTAAAAATATAAAGAGGAAAATGTGTGTTAGCAAAGCAAAGGAAGCTCTAGTTTGATTATTAGTTTATAAAAAGGGGTGGGAGTCAATAAGTTATACTTCTTCCCACTCCTTTTCGAGCACAGAAAATTTTTGCTTGACTATGTTGTATGGTTCTTTGTTATCTGATGATTCTATGTGCTTGAAATAAAACTACTACTACTACTAAAGTCATTATTAATGACAAGAAGCAGCACAAATAGAAACATCTGACATGTGATGAATGAAACCTGGTATAAAATATCACCAAATGCAATAAATTTCATATTGTCTGAACAAAATAGTTAAAGACATGTTCAATGTAAAGGGAGGTCATACTAGAACTATGGTTTATAGAAGCTGTTTGTTTTTTTTTGTTTTTTACTGCTGTACATGCTTCACGTATATCCAGATGTATGTTGAAATGCATGTGTGTTGACATTAGAACTTTACTAAACCAACAAACCTAATGCTGGTCTTTGGCTTTCACACAGTACTATATGGAATACATATGTCATGTACAGACAGGGGAAATACTGGCATAGGAGCTCCTCATACTTATATGGAAGACATGTTTTCATAACACGATATCCATTATGATCCCTTTCTGTGTCCTTTTCAGCTCAAGATTCATAATAAAAGCATATAAAAAATTCTGCATCTTCCTGAAATCCAAACTTTAACTGACAACTTTAACTTTAACTGGTTGAAAAAAAAACATAACTTTCAGTATACAGTCGCGGAAAAAATTATTAGACCATTAAAAGTCAACAAAATCAATATGCAATCAAGTACTAACTCCTGTGTATCATGTGACTAAAACAGACAGAAAGGAAATGCCATAGATATTGATGTAAGAACTGGAGTGATTTTGGTTATTATCAAGAAAACCATAGAAAATGGCTAAATATCAGCTCTGAAATTAAACTCTTATGAGCTATTTTTGTTGTTATCATTATATTTGTCTAAACAAATGTACCTTTAGTTGTACCAGGCATTAAAATGAACAAGAAATTAGAAGAAAACAAGGGTGGTCTAATATTTTTTTCCGCCACTGTATGTATGAAATGTAATTCATTATGAAAGTACATCACAAATGCAGTAATAATGTAATATTACACCTCATGAAATGCACTGAAAAACTAAAATGAGTCCAAAACTGTTTTTCTCACTGGTAAATCCACCTGAAAAATCCATCCACTGAACATACAAAGTATTAATATTGGTTATTATTATTATTATTTTTTTTTTTTAAATTGGTGATAGTTAACAAGACATTGTGGACAGAAAAACAACAACACATAAATGAAGGGAAAATCAAACAAATGAACAAACCAAAAACAACAACAACGACACAGTAATGACAAACAACAACAATGACAACATCATATTACAATGAAAAAGATCATAAATGTAAAGAGCAACAAAACAATATAGCTTGTTTAGGGGCGATAGGGAGAAAGGGAAGAGGGGAGTGTGAAGGAAAGTGAGAAAGAGAGAGGGGGGAGTGAGGGGGAAAATAATACTTGTTGTAATAATACAGAAATATATAATAATAATGCCAGTAGCCTAATTTGCTAGTATTATTATTTGTTGTTTTTTTTTTTTGTATTTGTATAATTATTTATTATTTTTATTATTATAGTATTATTATTTGCTAGTAGTATTGGTTATGAATTTAACACCTCCTTAATTATTAAAAACTGTTTTCTTTTGTTGCTGTTTTTGTATGTTTTCGCTGGAGGAGGACATTGCATATACGCTCTGAAATCTACACCTATGACTTCATTCATCCTGTAGCTACAGCGTTTCACCACAGAAACACACAGTTCACAAACAGAGAGAACATGTTAATCACAAGGTAAGAAAATTGTGAAAAAATCAAGTATCGACTGGGGTGATAATAAGATTTGCTTCAGTTTTACATATAAATAACAATAAAGTACAAATAACCTAAAAGTTGCACAGTCTTAAATCTAATTAGTCTATACTACATATAGATGCGACGCAAAAACGCAGCTTATAGAATGAACTTAAGGGTCGTCGTAAGGGTTCAAAGGTCAGAGAATGTCTGACGAGTCTTTCCACCGAGAATAACTGAACTTAAAATTCTCATCCACACAAGCTGTAAATCTCACTTAAGCTGGTTGTCAAGTGCTCAAGGACATACAGCTCAATTTACTGACGCATTTCCCGTCTACATATTAACCACAATAATCTATACACGATGGATTCTTGAACCTGAAAATCACAGATGAGTAATCAGTCTCAACACAAATTCTGTTTAACATCAGTGTAAGTTCTGGTGTTTTCTGTCAGCAGTGGAGTTCACTCTCTTGTCACTGAATTGTATATGATCATATTTTCCCTTTTTTTTTGACACATTTGGGACTTTAGTCAGAAAAAAATCCCCAAAGTACAGATGAAGCTCATGTTGCAGGATATGAAGACTTACTAAACAGCCCTCCTGAGGTGATTCTTTTCACAGCTGCTGTTTCCAAATCAAGAGTGAACTCTGAACTTCAGCTGCGTTCAAGTCCTCTGAGAACAAAAAAGGAAGTTTTACTTTCTCAGTTTAAGTGGCAACTGCCTAAAAATTGAACACGATCATGAGATGTGATTGAACGCTCTGAAACAGCCCCCCCGACATGGACTAGACCCTGACAATAGTCTGTAAAGTAATGATGTAAAACTGACTCGGTTTTGACCCGCTCTTATCTGGGAAGTTGTTATCTTGAGAACAAACATGAGTGTGTTTCATCCACAAGTGTTTGACAGGCCGGTTCACTCCTTTTTGTTTCACTAGCTCTCTCCTTTCCTGTTAGATTTGGCATTAGTCGAACTTGCACATAGATGTGACTGGAGCAGCTCCTCCTCCCATAAAAACCATCCTTGGGGCCGTTTGTTTTCCATCATTTGAGCAGATTGGAGTCATACTCGCTGTGACTCATGCAGGGTGGGTGGATGTCTATGCAGCCAGGGTGTGGTGGGTGAAGGCTCCTACTGCTGCCTGCGGCTGCCAGCAGAGGAGAGCATCTAATCTGTCTCAAAATGCATAAATGTAAATGAATGGATGTAAGCATTTATTATGATGATATAATTAAAAACAGCTTCTAGAAACAACCCTCATGTGGGAGTGATCGACCTCTGTGGGGAACGCTGCACCTCCTTAACCCATAAACACCCAAACATCCACTGGTGACCAAAAGTATTTACTGATCTAAAATATTTAATCCTATAAATAGATGTAAATAATTGGTGTAAAATGCAGTTTTTCATCTTTTCATGGTCATCATACATGACCAGTTTGGACATTCAGAGGCTCCGTAGTGAATGTGGAAACACTGTCATCTTCTACAACATTGATTCACCAGTAAAACACATGTACTTAGTGATTGGAGACACTCAATTTATTTATTTATTTATTTATTTTTAATCTTTTTATTGGATTTTCATACACAGATCAGCAATATCTAACATGTACAATATTTCCATGTGTTGTAGTTAAAGGTAATAGACAGTTGTCTCAGTACAATGTAACCTGAAAGCAGCAATTTCCATCCAGCCCATATGGCTTCTACAAATGAACCATAATAAGCCATCATCCCTTCCCACCCACCCCGAAAGAAAAGACAGAACAAAACACGAACACAGAAGGAACAGAAACAGAAAAACAAAAACAAAAACAAAAAAAACCCACCAAAAACTAAAAAAAAAACCAACTAAAAAACAAAACAAAACAAAACAAAAAAAGAAAAAGACCACTGTTGGATTTGCAATAAAATGGAAGATTAAAATAAGTAATCAAAACCAACTGTGTGTGTGTGTGTGTGTGTGTGTGTGTGTGTGTGTGTGTGTGTGTGTGTGTGTGTGTGTGTGTGTGGGGACAGACAACTAGTCACTCTCTAGGTGAATAGTAATTCTATCTAAATACTCTAAGACATAGGTGTCAAACAGGTGGCCCAGGGGCCAAATCCGGCCCACCAAAGGGTCCAATTCGGCCCCTGGGATGAATTTGTGAAATGCAAAATTGCACTGAAGATATTAACAATCAAGGATGTTAAAATCATTTTAGGTCATTTCAGTCTAAAGTGGATCAGATCAGTAAAATACTATCATAACAACCTATAAATAACTGTAAATTTTTCTCTTTTAGTGTTAAAAAAAAGTTTAATTCACAAAATGTTCACATTTACAGACTAGCCTTTTACAAAAAATGTGAATATCTAAAATGTCTTAAGAGAAGTATGTGGAATTTTAATAATATTCTGCCAGTTATTAGATGTTTTGTGTATTTGTAGATCCACTGTGATCTCTAAGTTGTGATTTGCATGAATAAATGATAAACTAAGGCGTAATGTTGTTATGTTATTTATTAATATTAATATTGTATGTTGCCCCACGACCACTCCGCTCGTCTAGGGAATGTTGTCTGGTGGTCCCTAGACCTTGTACAACAAAGTCCAGGCTCTTTTCATGGGTCGTTCCACATTGGTGGAATGCTCTACCAAGTACTATGAGAACAGAGGTATCCCTCCCTATCTTCAAGAAGCTCCTGAAGACCCAGCTCTTCCAGGAGCACCTCCTGTCCTAGCACTGTCAGACATTCCATTTTAAATATTTTAATTAAGTTCTTCCTAGGCTTATCACGGACTTTCCCAGGATTATCTCTGGACCTGCTGCGGTGGTCCTGCCTCTCTCCTGCCTTCATCATCATCACTCACTTATCCTCAACTGCCTCCATTTGTCTCCCCCTACTCCCCCAGTCTCTATCTCTATCGCTCTATCTTTAACCCCAACTGGTCAAGGCAGACGTCCATCCTCCAGGAGTCTGGGTCTGCTCCAGGTTTCTGCTGTTAAAGGGAAGTTTTTCCTCGCCACTGTCACCAGTCACTAGTGTTTGCTCTTGGAGGATTCTGTTGGGTTTCTGTAAATTGGCTTAGAGTCTGGTTTTGACCAACTCTATATATAAAGTGTCATGAGATAACTTTTTTGTTGCAATCTGGCACTGTATAAATAAAATTTGATTGATTGAGTGATTTAATTGGTTTTCCCCAGGAAGTCGCTTTGGAAAAAAGCGTCTGCCAAATGCATAAACAACATAAACATAAACATTGCACTTATTTTACTAAAGAATTTTCAGGTTGTTCATATTAGTTCATGTTATGCTCAAGTACAATTCATAGACGTAAACATTTTCATTACGGAATTTACTTTTTTCAATCAAAAGTTCTTAACCTATAATTTATATTATTTTACTGGTCCGGCACACTTTATATCACATTAGGCTGTATGTGGCCCCTGAACTAAAATGAGTTTGACACCCCTGCTCTAAGAAGAAGACACTCGATTTATGTTCAATTGAAAATATATATTGCTGAAAAAAATCAGTGTTTTGATATTATAACCTTTGAGTTTAATTTAAGCTTTCATGAACATCTAAAATAAATACAGGAAAATACATGATTTACAGTGAAACATGCATGTGATATATCATTTAAGAAAGGTTAGAGAGAAAAATTCATTTGGGAACTGCCACAAAACTAGCACTAGGTCCTTATGGGTTAAGATGATCAGTAGTGTCAAATGGAAACTATCATTATTCCTCATCCCACTGGGAAACAGCGAAACTGATATTTTAAGTGCTCAAAAGCTGCACAAACATGTTGGACAGTTTCTTAAATAAAGATCACAGACCTGGAAGTTAGTTAAAGTTACACTGTCAAGTATAATAAGACATACTGCTGCTTTAACCCTTTCATGCATGAATTACAAGAACCTTAATCAAGATTTTTTTTTTCCTGAGTGTTTTTATTCCTCTTTAGGCATAAAAAATGGAATTGCATGGAATTCATGGAATTGCAAAAACGTACACTCAACTCGACACCATGTGTCGAATATTTGAAGCTTTTTTTTTTTTTTTTTTTTTTTTTTTTAACTGATATTCAGACTTGCACGTACTTGAACATAGATTCTGTTCATTTAAATGTTATTTTCTTTTTGTCTTAATTTGCTTTGTTTTATTTTATTTTGTTTCTTTGTGTGTTCGAAATAAATAAATAAATAAATAAATAAATAAATAAATAAGATAAAATAAATATATTGTGTGGAAAACTATGAAATAAAAACTTTTTTAAAGTTGCTAATCTGATGTTTTCTCACATTTTTTTAATACTCTAATACTAGTCATACTCACTTTATGGAGATACTATGCAAAATAAAACCTTTTTGTTTAAAAAATCTGTTAGTTACAGTCTAATAACAATAACAAGCAACTGATGTACACTCAAACATGTTACTGCAGATCAGGTTTATCAAGAAAAGCAAAGTTACAATAATGGTATGAATTGCAGTATGTGAGATGATGCATAAGCGTCCACAAAATCCATGAATATACAAGTGAACATCTGTGAATATGTCCACTGTAGTGACCACTGTGCATGAAAGGGTTAAAAAAAAAAAATCAACTGTATATGAAGTGTATAGTGTTTGCTTATGTAATAATAGTGGCTGGAAGCATGAAAATGTTCTGTTCTGCATCCAATGTGTTCACCAGATGTGAAGCAGCTGCAGAATGTGTTGCATACAATAGATCAGCAGATCCTGAAATGGCCTGACATGGTGGGTAAGCTTCACTCCTGCACACACACACACAAAAAAAAAAAAAAAAGGAAAGAAAAAAAAAGAAAAAAGACACCTCCCCAAACACTCCCTTCCACTCACTAAAACTTTGCCAGTGGTGACTAAAGCAGCAGGGGGAGTTCATCACTTTCTTTCTTTCTTTCCAGGGCTGAGTTTGACTATCCTATCTGTCTGCTCTGGAGTGCGATTGACAAGTAAATTGGTTCCCTGCGGCTCCGTTTTCTTCTCCTTCCACTTCTTTGGCTTTCGTGCGCTCTGCTACACCTGCCTGCCAAAGCTCCAGCCGCTGATGGGCGCGGCTGGGACCGGTGCCCAAATCTGTGTTTTGACTTGTCTGGGAAAGTTGGGCGAAAAGGCACAAAAAGGACGGACGACTTCCAAAACATCCCCAGGACGGTGCGTCAACAACATAGAGACACTTCATCCGCATCTGGACTGAACGGGATTTCATTGATTGTTCAACTTGGCGCAAGGTATGGATGTAAACAACTGGACTCAAATGGAGAAAAAGTTGTTAAAAGCTGGATGTTGCGGATGTTTTGTTTTTTGTTTTTTTTCTCCACCTGGCTTTTGATGCATCACTGTCTGTTCCGCACTAATAAATGCACTTTGGGAGTTTTGGTGATGGGCTGTCAAAACACCGCAAACTCTTTTATTACGCAGGGGCTCGCTTTCCTTGGATGAATTTGCGCAAAGTTTATTATAATGTTCCTATAAATTTAACAATATGCGCTTACCACAAATATGCTTTTAGTCTCTCTAGGGGATGTCGAGGGATCATTTTTCTTCCGGTGCCACCTAAAAATCTGTCTGTCACAGTGATAGCAGTGTAGTTTTACATGTTGGGTACTTTTGCTGAGCTATTTACATCCACCTAAATATACTTGAATGGTCCGGAGCAGCAGCATCAGTTACAGGCTATAATAGTTTTATAAACCTAGTTATCCACGAACAGAAGTGATGCAAAGTTGGACCTTGAAAGCTTCATGTATAAAAAGCTGATTTATAGATTTTTTTTCTTGGCTGGAAGCAGTTTAATGATGATTGTCGCAACTAAAATGCGCAAAGACGCACAGCAGTCCGGGGAGTTTTTGGAAAGAGGCCATGTATTCTTTTGTTATTCTTTAAAGATTGGCTGAGATTATTGCGTGCATTAGATGGACCACATAATTTATAATGTCTTTTGGTTGGAAAGGGTGTGGTGGGAGGAACTAAGCAGTGATCCACCAACCTCTTTTGTTCCTTTGTTGGTATACTTTTCAAAGAGATAAAGAAGTGAATCCAGGTCTGTTGAAATCTATAGGTATGTTATTTATTATAGCCTTAATCCTTTCACATGTGCCTGGAAAGATACTGAAAAGTTGACTTTAGAGGTGGATTTCATGTTTTCTTCTTCAACCTTGGATGTGCTGTGGTGACTTTCCCTGGAGTCAAGATCGTTAGAGCAAAGATTGACAGGACAAAAATAAATCTGGTCATGTAATAACCAGGCAGCATGACTTTACAGAACAGTTTTATTAACTAGGGTATGAGTTATTTCTCTGTTTTCAGTGTCATGTGTCTGAAATTAGTGCAGTCAATTTAGTCTTTTATCCAAATTTGGTGTTTTTCCTGGAATAACTTGTGACTTTTCTGCCTTTTTTATATCAAATCTTTCTTGATGTGCTGTTTAAAATTGAGGGAGTAAATGGATTCATAAGATAATCAGGCTCAGTTTGCATGATCATGGTCAATATTTTATCATCATCTCACCAGATTAAAATGGGATGGAGGATTTAACAAGACAGATGGACTTGTCGGCATCAGGCATGTCTGAAGAAAGGGGTGAGATTTCTGAATTTATTCTAAATGTTTGAAACTAAAACTACAGAAAGCTGACTTACTAAAAACTAATCATGTTGACTTGGAAGTATTTAGTTAGGATTAGTTTTATTTGTGGAGGTTTGAAGATACCCACCATTGTGACCTCCCAGAAAATGGATTTGAGGAGCTCTGAAGAAACATATTTTTCCATAAACATTGTCTCACAAACAAATTCCAACTTAATTACATACATTATCGTGGTAAGTGATGCAAAAATCACCTTCTCTGGAAGCTTAGTGACAGATTTTTAGTCCATTTTTGTATTTTCTCGGGTGTTACTTTTGTCTCTTTTCTTTTTTGTGGGGCTTACTGTCACCTTCACTGGTCTTGGTTTCCATTTCTGTTCTCATCTGACTAACACTTGGACTTGGCTGGGATTAAAATGACTATAAAAAGTATATTAAGATGCGGATCCAGCGTGGGATGGGAGAGTCATAATCAAATCTAAAATGACAGCTCAGTTTGACTTCAATAGCTTTGACGCTGGGAAGGATGAAGAGGTCAAAGAAGAACATCTGATTATATGTTTGACACAAAACATATAATCAGTCACTCTGTCCTCTTTTGGTGTCACTCCTAAGCACAAAGTTCACTTTATTCGTGTTGTACTTTCCAAAAACAGTTTGCTTAGAAATGAGGACATAAAACAAAGAAAAACAGACATCATAGTGTGGTTTTACACAGATCACCCGAAAGCTAAAGAAAACGGATATAAACTATTGAGAGATTCCATATTTATTCAGCAAAAAAGACACACAAAGTTATAGTTTTCAGGCTTCAACTTGAAACAGCCTTGTCCTTAAAAGGCATGAAGAGACTTAGGAAAAGGAGGAGGAAGACAGTAGCATGAAATTGACATGGAATTTGTATTATCTACAAATGAATCTAATAAGTGAAGAAGCTCCAGCTGAAGAGCTACATGCCTCCTAGTGGAAGAAAAGGGTTAAAATTAACGGATCAAACCATGTTCAAGTCCAAGCTATATTTTAGTCACTTAACATCTATAAATATGCATAAAAAAAAATCACTTTTCTACATGTAATATGCACCAAAATCTCTCAACAGCCTTATTTAAATGACATTTTAATTTGGAAAAACAAAGAAAAGTTATTTAAATAGTGATTGACTTTTAATCCAGCACCTGTAAAAGCATTTTGTAAAAGCAAACAGGTCATTACTTTTCTACTTGGAAAACGTATTTTTTCTCTTTCTATGCTATATTTCAACAACTTAATATCTATAAATATGCATAAAAGCTTCTGTTGTTTACATTAAATATGAGACCTTCAAAAAAGGGCTTGATTTGTACAGTTTTACCAAAGGAAATGCTGTTGAAATGCTGTTTTTTTCCAATCTCCGCAGAGTAAACTTATTGATTTTTAAGAGTCAGAATCAGACTAACAAAATAAAGTAAATAAAAAAATTATAATCCAGCACCTGTAAAAGTATTTTGCATGAGTGAAACATCACTTTCCTACATGATAAACATTTTTTACACTTTGCAGGTAAGATCAGAAGGCATGTTTACAAGACAATCTCCCATGAATTAGATAAAATCTTATATGATAGTGTTCCTTGGATTGATTCTGACTCTTTCAAATTAATAAATGAACTCTGATAAGATTGGAAAAAACAGCATTTCAACACAACAATGCTATTTCTTTTATAAAACTGTACAAATCAAGTAATGCTTCACATTTCTTAAAAAGGTCTCATATTTCATGTAGACGACTGAAACTTTTATGTATATTATAGATATTAAGTTGCTGAAATATAACTTAGAAAGTTAGCAAAGGAATGGTTGGCTTACACAAAATACCTTTTGCAGGAGCTGAATGAAAAGTCAAATAAAAAAATCTACACTATTTCAGCAGCTTTTCTTGTTTTTTTTCCAAATTAAATGTCCCTTCAGGCAGACTTTTGGGAGTTCTTGGTCCAGTGTGCTGACCTTTTTTTCTGATTCCTGCATGTGTTCACTTCACTGATGCATTTGACAACAGCACTAACTCCCTTTACCCCCTCCTTGTTGTGAAAGCCCCCCACATTGTGACAGTGTGACGCGATCGCTCAAACACCCAGTAAACGCCAGCTTTAATTCGACTCTGAAATCATCACTATGCCAGCCGCTCCACGCCGGCTCAGTGACGGAAAACAACGCAGCAGTCATCACCTGCCAACCTCAATAAACATTAATGACCCTCAATAACATACCGCTCATAGTATAGATGACCCTTTTCATATTAAAACAATTATAGGAGGGTATACGTTACGCTCCATAGAGATTAACCATCTTCTTCTGTTTCTATGTGGCCAGTTGTGTCTGAAACTATCACTTCCACAACTCGAGTGACTTCTCTACCACCAAGTGAGTCTCTGTTTCTTCCCATCACACTTTCTTTAATTATCAGCAGTAAACCCAGGCATAATACAATAATTATAGCCGAGCGGTCGTGAAGGAAGTCCCCGATGAGTAACAACGTCTCCTTGTTTTGCTCTGTGTCTTCTCGTTGCTAGAGGGAACCAGTGGATCAAATCACAGGAATATGTCCAGTAGTGCTGGAGGGCTGGGCTTGGAGAAGAATGTCTTAACGCAGAACAGCAGTGGAACGTATTTCTCTTCATGTGAGAGCAAATTTCCACTTGTGGACCAAAATTTTGGGGAAGCTGAGGGTTTGAGGTCTGGAGAGTAGCTCTGAGACTCTTGAGACGTTGGGTTAGAGAAAACAAATGCCCAGGTTTAGGTGTAATATCACATATTTTAAAGACGTAAAAGTCAAATCCTATTGTTCTACGTGATGACAGTTTTAACCCAGACGTGTGTTTTTTCTTCTTAAATTCTCAAAACAGATTTGGTACATTAGTCTTAAGACATTTAAAGGTCATTACTCCTCATTGTTACGTATTTTTAGTGTGAATCATTTCAGACAATTTCAATATGAAGACTGATTTTAACCTAAGAATGAAAGAATTACACAGAAATCACACACAATGAACATAACAAAAGAAAATGGATCATAGTTGTTGCTTATTTTTCATTTTTTTCAAATTATTGTTTGTTTTAATATGAAAATTAGACTGATTTAATAGTCTTTCCAATATATTAACCCTTAAAGACCTACAGCTTTATTATAGTGACTTCCAAATGTTTTTTCCTCTACATTTAATCTTTCATAAGTGATTTATCCCTATTCATTATAAGATTATCTTCTGTATTTTGCATTTTTCAGTAAAAATCAGGTATTTATACTTATATAGTTTACTTACCATGTAGATGTCCATACAAAATTGAAGTTTATTATATCAAAACAAAAAAAAAAAACTTTAACTGTAAAACCAAACTATATGGGATTTATTGAAAATGATGGTGTTTCCACCTGCATTACATAGTTTCTTAACATCCAAAAGACACATCTGATGGTCCTGAGAAGCTGATAAACTACATTTTACCTGAATTATTTACATGTATTGGTGGGATTAGAGCAGGGGTGTCAAACTCATTTCAGTTCAGAGGCCACATTCAGCTAAATTTGATCTGATTTGATCAGTAAAATTATAATATAATAATACATAAATAATGTCAACTCCAAACTTTTCTCTATGTTTTAGAGTGAAAAAAGTAAAATTACATTATGAAAAGGTTTGCATCTACAAAATATCCTTTCAAACAATGTGAATAATATGAACAAACTGAAAAAAAAATGTAATTTTAACAATATTCTGCCTCAGTTTATCATTTATACATGTACATTATAACTTATAAATCACAGTGGATCTACAGATACACAAAACATTTAGTAACAGGTGGAATATTATTAAAATTGCACTTACTTCTCTTAAACCATTTCAGGTTGTTCATATTTGTTCAGGTTATTCAGATAATTTTGTGAAATTATACTTTGTTTTAGTGTAAATACATGAAAACATTTACACTTACAAAGAGAAAAATTTGGAGTTGTGAGTATTTGTAGGTTACTATGATCCACCTGAGACTGAATTGGTCTGAATGTGGAACCTAAACAAAAATGATTGTTAACATCTTAGTGTCATTTTTGCATTTCACAAATTCATCCCAAGGGCCGGACTGGACCCTTTGGCGGGCCGGATTTGGCCCCCCGGCCGCATGTTTGACCCCTGTGGATTAGAGGCTCAAAAGTTATTAAACGGTTTAGATGAGTCAAGGCTTTTGGTTACTGGTGGATGTTTAGGTCTTTAAGGGTTTATATGATGTCTTTTCAGGCACTGAGCCAAAAGAAATTCCCTTGTTTTTTACTTTAGGTATATTTCAGAGTGTGTACTTTTTAACTTGAGGTAAACAAGCTGAATCTATGTATTTACCTGTGCTTCTACCTGACTATGTCCTCTGACTGTCCGTGCAGCCTCTGTAGGTGTGAGTAGCTACAACTCCTCCTCAGGGGTTTACCTCAGTGGAGACTCCTCAGGAGGAGGTGATGGAGGAGGAGGCTTCATGGACGGTGAAGGCTACGGGAGCGGGGGGAGCTACCTCGTGAGCTCTGTGACCAAGGTGAGGTCCAGCTCGGCGGGGGGTGGCAGGAGGACACAGACTGCTGGCTCATCAGGAGGCCTGTCGCCAGGTTTCCGGGAGAGGAAAACCATAACCAGCCGCTCAGGAGGTTATGACGGTGAGCTGATAAGACGAGCACTGAAGAGTTGGCATGAGTGTGTGCGTCTGAGGAAACACACAAATCTGAAAGTGAAGGAAACTGAAGGGCACAAAGGTGCTGTTTATATTTCTGCTTACCCTTTGTGTTTCCTTCTAGGAAGTTCCAGTGCCAATTCCTCCCCTGAATTTACACGCAAAGATTATGGAAACTATTGTGAGTGAGACTGGCAGCCATATGGTTTAGTATGGTGGATGATTGCTCCAACTTTTCCTCATCTTTATGTGTGTGTTTGTCTGTTTTCAGGCTCCAGCAGCACAAGAGGGAGGAGTGAAAGCAGAGGTATTTAATAGTTGTTTTCCCTTTTCTATTCATTGTTTCTGCACCATCTGACTCTGCATTGCCCAAGCTTAACTTTCATTAATTCAGAATTCTTTTGTCTATTGTGTGTGTGTGTGCATTTCTTTCAGAGAGTGAGATCAGAGCCAGATTGCAGAGCACTTCTCCCTCTGCCACCAGATGTAAGACCACTTGAGACGCATGGATCACGTCGCTTATGGTTATGCAATTCCTTGTAAAGCAACAAAAGCATCTTTATTTGAGTGTGTTCATTCAAAGAAGGGGTTGGACAGTGGAGGAGTGTTCACAGAACCCGCACATGGATCACTTTAGAGCAGTATTTTTGAGTTATGCCGCTGTCAGAAGAAGTACTTTGGTGTTCAGTAAATCACTCATAGAACATTCTTTCTCCTCTGCTTCTCATGTGCATGTTTGGAGCCGTAAAATTTCAATTAGTAACACATGTGCACACTGTCGATTTACATCTGAGATAGGAGGAAAAGGGTGAGGTTGAAACTAGAGGAGTATCGCCGGATTGTTTCCATTGTGTTCCTGTGAGGAGGAGAAAAAAAGGGCAGAACAGCAAATCTGTGTTGGCAACAATGGCACACATGAGTCACTGTTTGCAGCGCCACCTCAGAGCAGGGTCAGACTTTTGCAGATGTTTGTTGCTCCCCCTGCTGATCAGAGTCCATAACTGACACCATTTTAACAGAGATCTTTAGGTACAGTTTATTTATACACATTATACCTGTCTGATTAATATACTTCAATATATGACATAATAAACTGAACAAAAAAAGCAACCAGACGGGGGAATACCTGATGTAAATAAGTCATTTTATCTCTATATTTATAGTGTTGACATCTGAAGAGCATGGAAAGGAAACAAAAATAGAAGGGTCAGGGTCAGGTTTAATACCAGACTCAGTCTCTTGCCGCCACACATATGTTGCATCCCGTCATTAACCCTTCCTCAGTTATCTAAGCACTCAGACTTTCAGGACACAATTTATACACTCATGGCTAAAAGTTTGGGGAATGACAAAAAATCTGTTCTTAAATGTAATGTGATTGATTTGGGATTAATACTTGTAATTGCTCTTCAGTGTACCTAAGACACCAAAAACTTAAGCAACAAATTTATCAGAAACAAAACTCCCAAAACTTTTAGCTGTGAATGTATTTTAACCATATTAAGCCAAAATCTTGCACATAAATATTAAGTCACTAGAAGACGCATGGGTCTTCAACTGATGTATTCCACTGAATTGAAAGCCATGAATTTTGACTGCATAGGAGAGTTTTATCCTTATAAGTACCTAATATTTGAAAGGTTATAATGTGATTGTATGTAAAGCAAGCATAATTAATCAAATCAAAAAGTCAGTTTTGCAGCTCTTCACATGCACTTCAAGAGGAGAGCATTTTTTTTAATGACATTTAGCTTTTGTTTTATGAAAGTTAGATAATTATACTGTGATGTATGTTATCTGGAAGACCTCATGTAATGTACAGCTGTGGAAAAAAAATTATTAGACCATCAAAAATCATCAAAAACAATGGTTATGCAATCAAGTACTAACTCCTGTGTGTATGATGTGACTAAAACAAAAAGAAAAGAAAACATGGAATACCTAAAAGCACTGTTTTTGTCAGTACAATGCCATAGTGACTGATGTAAGAACTGAAGTGACTTTGGTTATTATCAAGAAAACATGGAAAATGGATAGATATCAGCTCTGAAATGAAACTCTTTTGAGCTATTTTTGTTGTTGTCAATATATTTGTCCAAACAAATGTACCTTTAGTTGTACCAGGCATTAAAATGAACAAGAAATTGAAGAAAACAAGGGTGGTTTAATAATTTTTTCCACGACTGTATATGATACCAAGAAGGAAGTAGAAACATAAACTAATTAAGTGATGCGAGTAAAATGCAAACCCTTAAAAATGATGCAAACTTAAATAATACAGTGAAACTAAAGCTAATGTGCAGCCTGTTTGTATAAAGCATTGTTTAAAGCTGACAGAGCGCTTATGTTGTTGCAGGGACGGAGCTGGATGATGTCAAAAAGCTTCTGAAAGGCCGCTCCAGCAGTGTCAGCCCCACTCGCTCCTCCAGCGCCTCCATCACCCTGCCGGTCCCCAAAAAGGCCAGCGTGGAAACCAAGACAGTCTCAGTGGCCACTCAGTCCGGTATTTATTACCTCATACGTGTGTGCACGTGCCGCTGACACTTTTTCACGCTCCCTCCGTCTCTCACTCCAAACATGGTTTAATTTAGCTCTGGTTGGTTCCACTCATGATTTATCAACATCTCTGAATCACCAGCCAAGCATTTGTTCGTTGAGAGATAAATTCCTGGCACTTATTCAAAGACGCACAAGTCTGTTTAGAAAATACTTACCCCAGGTTCAGAGGCATATACAGGAGCAAAAGCTCAATATAGTGTTGCAAAGGGACAAGTTAAATGACTATAAATTAAATGAAATCAGGGTTAAAAACAATACAATAAACAATTAAAATAAAATTGAGGCTATACTTTACCTCAAATTAAGTCAGAGTAAAAACATTGATCTTTAATTTCCTATTATAAATATCTGTAGAGCTTATCACTACATATACACTTAGAAACAGAAGGGGAATCACTGTTTTTTCACTGACACACAAGAAAAGCAGAGAAAGGCACTAAAATTTCTGATAGGAAGGAGTAAGGTTATGTAGAATTTCAATTCAATTCAATTCAGTTCAATTCAGAGGAAATAATGTTAATATAAAAAGCACACTTTTTAAAGTCTTTATTTAACCATGATGAAAAATGACTAATTGAGATTAAAAATCCCTTTTGCAAGAATGTCCTGACCAAGACAGCAGCCATAGAACGTTACAGGACAGAAATCTCACCCATACATCCACACTAAAATGTACATTAAAAACTACTAAACTCAGTACTAAAAAAACATGCATATGATCATTTCGAAAGGTACTAAAAAGTGTAATCAGCAGTGTTCCTCAAAAGTATCTCAAAGCAATCAGTCAGAAAAACATTTACATCCACATACATTACCACTTTGCCAGTTATTCACATACACACATACACAGTACATTTGTTTGATAATAAAACATATTGATGTTACTGTTAGAAATCAAGCATGTTACTGTGTCACATCCAGCCAACATCAGTCAAAACATGAGAAATGTGTCAACACTTGTATATATTGTGCAACACGATGGAAACTTTAAGTTGCACTTCTTCCCACCCCTTTTCGGGCATGTAAATAAAACTGTTGTGCTATTTTTCTTTCTAAGATTGTTTTTTTGTTGTATTATTTGTGTTTTAATTGTTCGCATATATGTTAAATTTCATTGCATGTTCAGAATAAATCACTAAATCACTAAATCAAACTTGATAGGATGGTCAGCAAACTGTTTAAAGACTTTTTTTTTCAGAGATTGCCAGAGATTTATGTTGAAAAACACTCACCTCTTTAATTTTAATATACATAAAACCTAACCAGAGATGAGTTCAACCCTTCTGATGTTTTTTTTTTCTTGTCTTCTCTTCCATACAGTTTCAAGTTTTGACACTGGTCTGAGATCAGACCAGTTCATCGACACAACTGGCCTTTATGATAACACTATAGGTTCAGGGCAGTTTAGTACAGGGCGCTCTGATCTCAGTCTGAAATCAGGGCAGTATGATACTGGTTTAAAGACGAGCCAGTATGATGTCAGTGTGAAGTCAGGCCAGTATGATACTGGTTTAAAGACGAGCCAGTATGATGTCAGTGTGAAGTCAGGGCAGTATGATTCTGGTGTTAAAACAGGGACGTATAGCGGGAGTCTGGCATCAGGCCAGTTTGATACTGGTTTTATATCAAGCCAGTATGGTACCAGTGTGAAGTCGGGACAGTATGATACTGGTATAAAGTCGGGACAGTATGACATCACTCTGAAATCGGACCATTTTGACTCTGGTGTAAAGACTAGCCAGTATGACACCAGTGTGCGGTCTGCCCAGTACGACACCTCCACGCTGGACGCCATCCTTCCATCCTTCCCCTGGTCCACCTCCACCTTGCCCACCGCCTCCACCACGATGACGGCCGGTGGCACCAGCACATACTCCTACCAGGTCAGCACCAACAATATGGGAGGGTCCTCGCCGCTGAGCCCCGCCTCACCCTCCTCCCTGTCAGGTAAAACAAAACATCCTTCCAACATCACAGTCACCATTTATGCAGAGAAGTGAGAGGACATTGAGTGTATTGATGAAGTTATCAGTAGGTTTGATGATAAAACAATCCAAATGTTCAGTGTGTAATCTTTAGTGGCATTCAGTGTTCATATCACACATAAATAATCCTCACTTCTTCAGTAAAAACATGAAAAAATGTGACGTCCTTTGTTGTAACCAATGTTTTGTCCACTCTGAGCTGCTTAGATAAGATAATCTTAAACCTAGTTTGCAAAAAAACATACAACGTGACAATAATCAACTGGATGAAACCATAGATAAAACAGAGAAAAGAAGACAATGCCTGTTTGGAACATTAGGCAACAACTAAAGTAAGAAGGTGAAGCCTATGAGAAGAAAATTAAAGTGTAATACCAACAAAGGCCACCAGATGGTGCTCCAAAAGGTGTTACACTCAGACTTAGTTTAACTTCCCTAAAAACACTATGTCACTGGGTTTTTTGTTTTTTGTTTTTTTTTCATTTGTCATTCTGGTCTGATCTGTATTTTTAGGAACCTCTAATAAATGACCTGCTGGTTCATCTTTTAATTATTATTCTACTAATAAGATTTTAGGATGAAGAGCAGACCAGAACCTTCTTGCTGTGAAGCGACAGTGCTAACAAAAAAAAAATCCAATATAATATTAACCATTATGGCTGGCATCACCCATTCTAATATCTTCAGTTACATCAGTGTTACTCTCCCTAAATCTTACACACTGAACTTTAATAAATAGCATTAGTCGGTTATGAAGTAAAAACAATATTTGGATAGATTCTGGTTATATACTGTACATATAATCGTCCTGAGACCCAGCAATGCATTTGTGTCCTCTGCAGGGGACAAAAGTTTCACAACATTACTTACAAAAAAATATCAAAAATGCTGTCCACTGCAGAGGACATTCCCTTAAAAAAAAAAAAATCATGTATTATTGCATCATGTTTCTAATCACGGCAATTATTTAGTGTAAAAAGCCAAAATCATTACTTTGCTGTGTCTCTGAGATTCTTTTTGTTTTGCTTCAATGAAAGAAATAGTAAATTATCTCCAGTAAAAAATAGTGTGATGAATGTTTTATAGTAATATTAGTCTTGGACAAGTCATTTCAAGAGAACAGTTGAGTTTCCAGACTGAAATTATTGAATTATTCCGAAGTAAATAATCAGTTCGCTCATTATCTTTTATAATTATCATATCATCATAGTTAGTATTAGTTAGTTTTAGTCCTGGTTTTAAATGCTGCATCTCTCTTTTCAGTTTACGGCTTTCAGAATAATCTGGCGCCCACGTCTGGCAGTGTGCTCACCACCAGTGGAGCCAACGTTAGCGCCAACCTGGGAGGTGCGGTCCTGAGTTTTCGGACACATCTTAACCGTAGTTGTAGTCCTAACCTGTGTGTCTGTCTTTACATGTGTGTATTGTACATGTGTTTGTCCATACAGGCTATGGGGTTCAGAAAAACGTGTCAAACAGCGGCGGTGTTATCAGCACTGGAGTTTCTACAAGTAAGTGAATCCTTCAGTCACTAACAGAAAGAAATGTAATTTTAACCCTTTCATGCATAGTGGTCACTACAGTGGACAGCTATTCTCCAGCTGTTCTCTTGTATATTCATGGGTTTAGTTGTTTTAGTTCCATATCAACCAACACAGTGGAGACTTATGCATCATCTCATAAACTGCAATTCATACCATTACTGTAACTTTGCTGTTCTTGATTGGTTCTTGAGTGGAAATCAATTGTTAATTGTTATTTTTTGTGTATTATCTCCATGAAGTGAGTAATAACTAGTATTAGAATATATTAAAATGTGAGAAAACATCAGATTAGCTGCATTAAACATGGTTTCATTTCACTGTTGTCATATCACTTGATGATGTTGGGTTTTAAATACATTTCTTCGAAACCAAATATATGGTTTTTCTTTCTCTGTTGCTTCTATGGAATTAAATATGAAACCTCACTTGTATTTTTCCATTTTTTCAGCCACTAGATCTCAAACAGATGATGCATATAAGAAGGATAAGTTCCTGATCATGGAAAAGGAGAATGTTTCAGCCAAGAGAGATGCAGAAATGTTCATTTTGGCCAAAGACAGCGGAAAGCAGTTCACCAGCGGAAGCGTCGGAATAGGAGGAGGTCAGTGAGATAACACCCTCATCTGGGGATTAAATTATGTAAAAAAAAACAAAAAACACTCCTGATCTACTTGTAAACAATTCCTCTGTGATTAAATCATATCAGTCATCTCTGCTAGTGTTCATTTAAAGTATGTGTCATGGATTTCAGAATTAAATTACTTGGGCGTCTGCAGTCTTCACAACAGTCTGGCATTATATCTGTGTGTCTTTTTTGGAGACATGCTGGAATGTTTTGAGCACATGAAGACTTTTTAAATTTCACAGAGGAAAGATTTTTGCAGAAAAAATGTTAAATAGAATTGAATATAAACCATTTTTTTGCTCCGTAAATCAGCTTATGTGTTTTGTTTTATCCATATAACACACTGTCTGAGCAATTTCAGACTTGTATCACCTGCATATTCTCTCAAACTGAATGTGTTTTGCAGTGATATTAGCTACGGGAGAAGTGGCGAAAGGCTACTTTAATGATAGCACTGGAAAATAGGGAAACACACTGAGTATTTTTAATATGAGAACATTCCTGCTAATTCATAAAGATATTTTGGTAAGGCGAGGCAAGGCAGGTTTATTTATATAGCACATTTCATGTACAAGATAATTCGAAGTGCTTTACATAAAACATTAAAAGCATTACAGCAGGGAAGCAATAAAAAGTATAGGCATGAGAAAAACAAACAAAAAAAAAACAAATAAACAAAAACAGATAAACACATAAAATAGATAAAAACTGTTAGGGGTGGTAGGGGGCACCACCTGCTGGTAGGGGGCAAATAAGTCCTTGTGGTGAGTGTGTGAATAATCATAAACAGGCATTTATTTATTTATTGAGTATAAAAAGGATTAAATGAAATAACTCATAATGTCACTATGAATCCATCACAATATAGTTCATATGATTATAGAAGTGTGTACCACCTAGGGATGTAATGATTACCGGTATAACGATAAACCGCGGTAAATTGGTAAAGCACTTTGTGACTCTGTCTGTGAAAAGTGCTTTATAAATAAAATGTACTTACTTACTTACTTAAAATTGCAGATGGTTAGTATTATCGTTTAAATTGTAATTATCATGATAACCGTGTTTGATTACGGCATTTTTAGGGGAAAAAACCCTATGTAAAGATATGCTTTTATGTCAAATATTTGAGTATAGTTTTAATTTATTACAATTTTGATTTGATTTTCTATACCTAATATTTGGAACCAATATTCCCTTTTAAAGTCTTTGAAAAGGTTCGTTAAGCATCTTTGTGTTATTTATGCAATAAAGTATATACATTTTTCAAATTGGATTTTATATTTTTTTTAAATTTTCTGGCCTTTTATGTTTATATAGTAGGTTAAAGTGAAAAAAAATAATAGGCAGATGATATAGATGAAGTTGTGCTGAAAAAAAGATATCAAACATGGGTATAGTAAACATTTCTTTATATGATATATAAAGGCAAAATCAAAAGTACCTAAAAATGGCCAAAATAGGCTCAGACCGCTAAGGGTTAATATTTGAATGTTTCTGCCAAGAGAAAGTACATTGTTCCTATTATTTTATTTATTTATTTATTTTGTTAATACAACTTGGTTAAATTATTTCAGTGTGTACATAAGTACTTTTTAAACATTTTGAGCACAATTTCAATAATACCACGATAATAATGATAACCGCGATAATTTTGATCGCAATAACCGTGATATGAAATTTTCATATCGTTACATGCCTAGTGCCACCAATGCAATCTCATACCACACTAATGTTCCATTTCTAGTCTCTAAACAGCTGAAATGAGAGTCTGGTTTTGACCGGCTCAATATGTAAAGTGTCTTGAGATAACTTTTGTTATGATGTGGAGCTATATGAATAAAATTTGATTGATTGATTGTGTTTCAGGATCATTGTCTGGGGATTCCATAAAAAAAGAGAAAATTATTGCAAGCTATGAGCAAGCTCCGCTGAAGACAGAGACAGCCAACTCATACTGTGAGTGGAATATCAGACAATGTTAATGCTGAAAGAGTGAGTGGTATATATGTCTGTTAATTCTGTTATTTATCCACTAGATGGAAGTTCTGGAGTTTTAATGAAAGACAAAGCCACCTACGCAGGTACTTTTGTCTGCATGTGCTGTGATTCGATTCTAACTTTTATAACAGAATTACAAAGTGACATTTCCCTCTGTCTTTTCCGTGCGTCCTCAGAGATTCGCAGGGACAGCGGGGTCTTCGGAGGTGGAGGACTGTGCTGCTGTGCGGACTCATGTTGCTCCTGGTGGAAATGGCTGCTCGGTCTCCTCCTCCTCTCTCTGCTGCTTCTGGGACTCCTCTTTGGACTCATTGCGTTGGGTGAGGCCACATTATCAGATTTAACATAAAACATTTAAATCTCCCTTGAAGATAAAGATATAACTTTACAAATCTCTGCAGCTGCTGTGTAAAAGAGCAGACTGGGACCGAACCAATAAAATCTGTTTTTACAGTCAAGTGAGCATTATTGCACAGCGCTGCAAAGAGCTGTGGGACAGTAAATGTACTCCTCTCCCTGGAAATAGGATCCGTGGTTACTGTCTCAATGCCATAAAGTCTGTCTGGTATTCATCAGCGGAGGAGCTTCACAAATTGTTGCTTAATGACGTCACAGATCGGAGCTTCACTTAGTTTTCCAGTAAGAGGAAAGTTGTCTATGAAGGTTTATCTGGATTTATCTATATAAGACTGTTGAAGCATGTACAAACCTGTTGATTCAGGCACTTAACACACACATTAACTGTGAATTATAACCTTTGAGTCTTCAGCTTCATTTTAATTACACTGCTCTACAAGAAAAATGCCTCCAGAAAAAAAGTAGTGAAATTTTACAACATTTGAGGCACTACTAAGGAAAAAATTAAGTCAAAAACACTGGTCGACTGTAGTTTTCAGATACAGCCTTGGGTCAAAATGTAAAATGCTCAAAGTTAATGTGAGAAAAAAGGAATGTTTGCCTCAAAACACTGTCTGCACATTCTAATACATTCACTTTACATGTTCTTTATACTGGAACATGTATAAATCTATTGTATACATGTAAATAAACCAACGTAAATAGGTGTAATAACACTTTATCATATACTGTATATTGGGAGTATTAAATACAGTATGTTATTAAAATATGTAAGATTTAGCACATTTATTCTCTTAGGCAGATCATTTCTAGTGTTAACAGCCTCTCAAACCAAACTGTGCTAATATGATCGAACATTACAGTAGCAGCTTTATAAATATGATGAGTGTTTTTATGCTTTTGTCTCATTTTGACTTGGTCTGGTGTTTTGACAACGACTTGCCCCAACAGAGGGTTTGGCACTGTTACTTTGACTGTTTGACTTCAGCTAATGAGATTTTGGCAGAAGAATCGTGGGAAAAGGTTAAAGCTGCTACTGGGCTTAAGAGCAGACTCACGGATGATTCAACTGTACAAAACTGTCTGATAATGAAGACATGTTTGTCACTTAAGCCTGTGGGATACATGCTTGTCCATGTTTTCCATCCTTAAGAAGCAGTTTTAACTTATTAGATTAGACGAATATAAATATTATTTTGAGGAAATTAGCCTTTACTTCACAGCATTAACCCATAAAGACCCAAACATTCACCATCAACCAAAACCATCCACTGATGTGAACTGTTTACTGTTTACTGTACCTGTTGATCCACTAATCCTATTAATACATGTAAATAATTGGTGTAAAATAGAGTTTGTCATCTTTTCATGGTCATCAGATATGACTCATTTGGATGTTCAGAGGCTCCGTAGTGAACATGGAAACACTGTCATCTTCTACAACACTGATTCACCAGTAAAACCCATGGAGTTGGATCAATGGCAGTGGATGGACACACTTGTTTTTATGTTCAGTTAATGATTGTACTAAACAAGTCACTTTTTTTTTTAATGTTTTGATACAATAACCTTTGAATTTACTCTGAGCTTTGATGAACATCTACATGATCAGTGAATTAAATATAGGAAAATAAATGATTTTCACACAAAAAAATGCAAAATTTCAGAAGAAATATTTTTTATGACTTGCATTTTTTAATTTATTTTTTCCAAACATATCACATCATCACACATCAAATACTAACATCAGTGCATTGGTAAATACCCACTCTCCCGCCCACCCGTAACCAGAAGGGGTCTCCATAGCAATATAGTAGCTTTTTATCCTGCACACACCAACTTTGAGTATCCATGTATATAATATATACACACACCATAAATGTTGACACAGAGGTGTCTAAAATGCAGAGGAAATATTGTAATAAATGGTGATAAATCACCTAGGAAAGGTTAAATAGAAAGAAAAATTAATTTGGGAACTGCTATAAAAGTCACACTGGGTCTTTATGGGTTAAAATGAAAAGAGTGAATGGAGATGAACAAAGAAGAACTAACAAACATAAATAAAATACAGAAAAATACCAAACATGGACAAGAGCTGGATGAAATAAATCAAACCACTCAGGACTCTTGAAATTTGCCAATATGGACTTGTTTTACTGTGGGTACAGATGTTGAGAATTTGGATTCTTGGCTAGGATCAACGATTACGTCTGTATCTAATCTGCTTGCTTTTATTTCCTAATATTTTCCTTACATACTCCACCTCCACTCAAAGACCTGAATGGGTGTTCATTCCAAATTCACACAAAATAATGTCTGTGCAAAGTTTGAATCTCATAACATCTTAAAAGTTGTGTAATTAAAAGCAGGATTTGTGACGGATATTGTATAAGTATTGTGTGGAAATATTAGTCTATTACTGCTCATATGCTTCCAACAGAGCATGTGTTAACAGTTAAACCACTGAAATGAATAATATTTACATGTTCAAAGATCCAAGAAGAGATATTGCTTAACTTTTAGTGAGATCTGTATGATTTTTGGTGTAATCCCTAAACTGGGGTCAAGGTTCAGGTTAGGCACATGTTAAACTAGAAGGTGTTTGTATTTTGGCTTCATTTTTTAAGCCTAACCTTAACCTAAATTAGAGATAAGGGTAAGAGTTAATGATTAAATTACTGATTTTACCTGTGCTGATGTTAATAAACTTGTCGTCCCTTCACAGCTGAAGATGTGAGGAAGCTGAAGAACCGTGTGGCTGCTTTGGAGGCTGAGTCGTCTGCTGTTTCTGCTCGTACGAGTCGGCTGTCGGGTTCTAATGACATCAACACGTACATAAATGGTGGAGGTGGAGGCTCCCACACTGACCACACCATATATCTGGCTGGTGCTGGGGGTTCAGGGACTAGTACCGGCACACGAGTAGGAGTAGGCGGCGGGGCTGCTGGTGCTGGTGGAGCCACTGGTACTGGTGTTGGTGTCGCTGTTGGTGCCGGTGGATCTACTGGAGGTGCTGGTGCTGGTACTGGTGGCGGTATAGCTACTGGTGCTGCTGCCGGTGGAGCTGGTAGTGTTGGTGGAGCTGGTGGAGCGACCGGCTCTGGTGGATCCACTGGTGCAGGTGTTGGTGTCGTTGTTGGAGCTGGTGGTCGTACCGGCACTGGTGCAGGTACCGGTGCAGGTACCGGTGCCGGTGCTGGTGTTGGTACCGGTGACAACGTCATTGACATCGGCACAGGCAGCAGTGCAGGCTCAGGCAGAGGAACCATTATTACCAGCTCTGGGACCAGTTACAGCGGTACTGCTGGTGGTGCTGGTACCAGTTTCAGCAGTGGTACCGCCTATGGAACCGGAGTGAGCGGAGGATACATAGATGTTTCTGCTCTTCAGCTGACCATCCACAACATGTTAAGAAGTGAAATGCAGTCGCAGGCCTTCAGAGGTACAGCACTTATTCATAACATTTACATAGAAACAACACACAGAGGATTATCTTTATTAAACTGGTCTGTTTTATTTCAGCTCTTCTATCTTCATCTGTAGAGAGAGGTCTGCCCGGACCAAAAGGTACAAACATTTTATTCTTTAGTGTCAGACTATTCCTATTAGAATAAAAATGTGTCCATAATTTCATTTTTACTGTTATTTACATCATGTTTTTATCTGCTGTGTTCTGTCTTTGTAACGTATGTATTTTATTTATCACAGGTGATTCTGGTCTTCCTGGACTTCCAGGTGAGGAATTGTTAGAGGACATATGGACATGTATTGTTAAAGGACATTGTTAAATGACATATATTTAACATATGTCATAGTGTTCAGCCGGGTCAAAGTGCAATATATACTTAGCTCTACTGTTTTCTTGGTTGGTGGCATGCCTGTTTTTATACTGTATATATATCTACACTTCTTTTCTTCTTTAAACTTTTGCACTACGCACCACCAGAGAGTTGTCTCTTATAATTTCGTTGTACATATGTATAATGACAATAAAGGCATTCTATTCTATTCTATTCTATTCTATTCTATTCTATTCTATTCTATTCTATTCTATTCTATTCTATTCTATTCTCTTTAAATACCTGGTGTTCAGAGCACGAGTCATGGATGGGTCGTGATGACATATCCTATTAGAAAGCACCCGGGATATGTCTACCATTTCTTCTCTGTCTACATGTTTTCAGTGCCAGTTCGGGGTTCAGTTCAGTTTTATTATTATTTTAGCCCAAGGTTATTATCGTTAACGAAAACTAACGAAATGACAAAAACTAGAATTGTAAAAACATTGTCGTTAACTGAAATAAAAACTATAATTAAAGAAAAAAACGATAACTAACTGAAACCGTATTGTGTGCTTACAAAACTAACTAAAACGGATAAAAATTATGGATAAAATTCCCTTCGTTTTCGTCTTTGTCAATGTCGGATTGATATGAAATCGATTTATTTCCCTCAAGCAATGTTAGCTAGCGGCACCATATTAAAGGTGGGAGAAAGCAGCAGAGTCCTGTCTGGGATTTATTTGAATACGATGGAGAAGAAGAGAAAAGATATTAAAAAAAAAAAAGTAAAACTAAGCATTTAGAAAATAATGAAAACTAATAAAAACTAGCAAACCTGCTCTAAAAACTAAATAAAACTCACTGAATTAGAGAAAAAACAAGTCAAAACTAAATAAAACTAAACTATAATCAACAATCTAAAACTATTATAACCTTATTTCAGCCTCATGCAGGAACTTCTCTCTTTTACATGTTGTTGCACAAAACAGTAGCAGGTAATAAAATCTTATGTGGGATTCATGAAACATGCTCTGACAGCCAGCGTGTGTTTTTACCAACCGAATTATGTAAATGCATTGCGTCTGGTCTTAAATTGGATGAGCGTGCCAGGCAATTTGCAGTTAGCATAAGGAAATACCCCAATAAACTTAAATAAGGCTGTTTAAGTGCTGTGTGCAAACCGCAGACCAACACGCCTCTGCAATTTGACAGGGAAGGTAAAATTCACAAAAAAGTAGAAAAAAAAGGAAAGAAAATGCCACGTAAGAGCAGCGAAAAGGCAACTTTCTTCTGCAGAGATATTATAGGAACTGTAGTTAGGTTAAATGCCTTTGTTTTCAGAGTGAGTCTTAGGGACACCGATCAAATAAGACGTCATCAGTAACGGAAAATAGTAGTGTATGTGAAATTAAAATATAAATTAATCTGACAATGTACAGCATAAAATGAAGCTCAGACTACTTTTCAGCCTTTTAATGTAATAATTCACCACCAAAAACACATGTTAATATTCAGCTGACTTGTTTTTGTTTTACATAAAAACTAACTGGAATTATGCAAAAACTGATTTAAGCCAAACAAATTTCTTCATTTGGTTTTTTTTGGGGGTTTTTTTGTCTTCATGTTATACAATTGGCTGGACTATCTTTTACTTACACTGACCTTTGACCCCAGGTCCCATGGGTCTTGCCGGTCCAGAGGGTCCTAAAGGACAGAAAGGACAGACAGGTACAGTCACCATCACAGACCTCAGGTTCATCATGTGACGTCACTAATGAGCGTATCGTTAGTGAATATTTATTTGTCTGACCAGGTGAACACGGACTGGACGGGATGCCAGGTTCAAGGGGGCGTGACGGTCCAGCTGGTCCCAGAGGTGAGCCAGGACCACAAGGCTTTGGAGAGAAAGGTGACAAAGGTACGACTCAAATATCTGTCACTAACAAAGACGCCTTTTTTTTTTTTTTTTATAAGTGTTCTTGATAAGACAGATTTAAGTGGACGTTACACTTGTGTGTTCACGCAGGTGCTCCTGGAGATGCTGGTGTTCCTGGCATTATGGGACCTGTCGGACCAAAGGGTAAGAGCATTTTTGTGGAATTCTAAATAATAAAAATTAAATCCAGTTGTGGCTGATTATTGCCACATGGTATTACTATAAACTGCACCAGGTGGCAGCACAGAGTCTTCTAAAGCCTTAGAGACTGAGAACCATCAGACAAGGACACATGAAGACAAGTAATTATCAACCAACAATAAAGATGATGATAATTATGGAAATTTTTTAGCTGTTGTACTATTTTCTGCTAATATGCTACTTTTGTAATAAGTACATGCTACACCTGTAGATCTAGATTACACTTTAAAGTAGTAAGCAATCACTGTCTTTTAATAGTCGATATTAAAGTTGACTTGTTGTGTGATTGTAGTGTGATATTTGCAGGGATCATTAGTGCTTTAACTAAATTAAACATATCCTCCTGAGACCCAGCAATGCTTCTTTGTCCTCTGTACAGGACAAAAGTTTGACAGTTTTACTTAAGAAATGCTGTCCATTGCAAAGGGCATTCCATTTAAAAAAAATAATAATAATAATGAATAAAAATCTTAAAAATGTATCTAAAAAAAAACTGTTGCATTATGCAGTTTCCAATAAAGACAATTGTTTAATGTAAAAAAGGTAAAATTTTCACTTTCCTTGGTCTCAGGAGGATATGCTTATTACCATCTCTTTTCATACATACCATTTGTTTTTGTTTCTTTTGTTTTTTTTTAATTTTCAGTTTAATACTTATAACTATTTTCAAAGTGATAAAGAGGAACGCATTTCAGTTTCAGTTACGTTAATATCATGTATATTGTTTTATGTGTGTTTACGTGTTAGGAGTGTTTTTCAGACTACATTTGGACTTCTGATCTACTTTAAGTAACTGATCTAAAATGAACATTTACTGACCCAGGCCTAATAAAGTAAAGTAAACCTTAGTAAGAGCTTCAACTTTAACCCTTTAAGACCTAAACAGCTGCAGGCAACCAAAAGTATCCTCTCATTTAAAATGTTGTATAACTTCTGAACGACAAATTCTATCAACACATCAAAATAATCCAGGTAAAATTATGTTTATCAGCTTTCTGGCACGATCAGATGTGACCCATTCAGATGTTCAGAGGCTCATCGATTTACCAATAATAAAATATATTTTGGCTAATGGCAGTGGTTGTAGACACTTGTTTTCATATGAAGTTAATGATATATTTAGCTGAAAAACCCACATTTTCTTAACTTTCCTCTTTTCTGATATAATAATCTTTGCATTTACTCTGAGATTTTATGCATCTACATGGTGAGTAAATTAAATATAGGAAAATACCAGATTTTTCCAGAAAAATGAAAAATGCAGAGGACAATACTATAATTGATTGCGATAAATCACTAAGCATAATGAATACAATTAAATAATTGTCGTAACGCTCTGAAATTCTGAGTAAGGGAGCATGCAGATCATTATAGCAAAATAAACCCTGACCCTCACTGTGCATTATCCGGCTTTTTACACACATAAAAACTAAATGATTAATTCACTTGATAACAAATAATGAGTGAAAAATAATTTTACTAATTTAAGAGTAATATCCTGATACAAAAATAACAAACTGTAAATCCATGCAATATAGTTATCATAACAGTGCTTAATGCTTTTTTAATAAAAAATCCTCATGGCACAGGAACAGGAGTTTGTTCAGCTCAAAGTTAATATTATGTGATGTTTTATTGACCTAAATCCACCACGTCACAAACTAGACCAGACCCCCTGGCTGTAGTCCTCAGACCCCACTGGGAACCCTTGTCTGGATCAAGGTTATTATCGTCAACGAAAACTAACAAAATGACGAAAACTAGAATTGCAAAAATATTTTCTTTAACTGAAATAAATAAAAACTATAATTAAAAGAAAAAAAAAACGATAACTAACTGAAACTGTATTGTGTGCTTACAAAACTAACTAAAACGTATAAAAATTATGGACAAAATTCCCTTTGTTTTCGTCTTTGTCAACGTCGGATTGATATGAAATTGATTTATTTCCCTCAACCAGTTTTAGCTGCATGCACCGTATGATATTTAATGGTCCGTCACTTTTCGTCACTTGTGGTTTAGAGTCGTCTTCTGGTCCCCACTCTGCCTGGAAACATGGAGACTAAAGTTGGGAGAAAGCAGCAGAGTCCTGTAAGAGATTTATTTGAATTCGACGGCGAAGAAGATAAAAGATATAAAGAAACTAAAACTAAGCATTTAGAAAATAACGAAAACTAATAAAAACTAGCATATCTGCTCTAAAAACTAATTAAAACTAACTGAATTAGAGGAAAAAAAAGTCAAAACTAAATAAAAGTAAACTATAATGAAAAATCTAAAACTAGTATAACCTTGGTCTGGATCCACTGCCCTAATAGAAAATACACACAATCAGATGCTAAACCACTGACAAAACTTAAACTTAGACCCTGAAAACACAAACGCCACATGTACCTGTTACTAATGGTTATTCCTTGTTGCTCTAGGCTTAACTGGAGCTCCTGGACCGGCTGGATCACCCGGTCAGTTCCTCATTATCCTCATTTTTATGTGGAGCACTGAAGTTATCTGTCGTGTTGAATAATATTTGAAGTTTACTGCAGTTTGACCTCGGCTCTGTTTTGTTGCAGGTCAACCTGGTTTCCGTGGAGAGCCAGGATCACCTGGACAAAAAGGTAGGTTATATAACATTATGCAGGTAAAAACAGAAACTGCAGTGATCGCCTGCATTTTGGGAATTGTGTGATTAATAGGGTTGTATTCTTTCACTGTGTAGGTGACAGAGGGCTCGCTGGACCTACAGGTCTTAAAGGTTTGTTGGTGATTTGTCAGACTTTGTACAGGACTGGTGGCATCAGTAAACACTTCTAAATGTTTATTATTTCCTGTTTATTTTAGGTGAACCTGGTGACAAGGGTCTCAGAGGTCTGCCAGGTCAGTGAAGCTTCATCATTTACACTGGTATGTTGTAGAAACTGTGATTTTTTTTTTTTTTTTTCTCATTGAGTTGTCCCCCTCCTCAGGTGATCCCGGTTTTCCAGGTATGCCCGGACAATCTGGAGAAAAAGGACAGAAAGGGTCAATGGGTGAGTGTCAGATGGAACATTTAGATTTTTGCATGTTCTCTGTACCCACAGTATGAGCTGCACAAACAGAAGAAAAACTGTCCACACTGCTGTCATGTAATTCTTCTCTACTGCATGGACATGTTTTGATGACAAACGGTTTCTAATGGCCTCAGTTTCTGTTGTGGAAGAACAGTAGAGGCAGTAGTGGAAGCACTCACATCCCCAAATTACTTTACTAATGGCATCTTACCACCAGGGGGAAGCAGAGAAGCATATACTCCCCCTGTAGGTCATTTTAGGAACAACAAGGCAAGGCATAGCAAGTTTATTTGTATAGCACATTTCAGCAACAAGGCAATTCAAGGTGCTTCACACAGGACATTGAAATACAACGACAGGGAAAAAGAAACACATTTAACACATTATAAAAGAAACATGTAAAGGGTGATTAAAAACAGCAAGTAAGAAAACAACACATAAAATCAAGGCAGACAGCATCCTTCAGGAGTCTGGGTCTGCTCGAGGTTTCTGCCCGTTAAAGGGAAGTTTTTCCTCGCCACTGTCACCAATCACAAGTGTTTGCTCCTGAAGGATTCGGTTGGGTCTCTGTAAACTTAATTTGATTCTGATTTGAATTGATAAAGCACTTTGTGACTCTGTCTGTGAAAAGTGCTCTATAAATAAAATTTACTTTACTTTACTTTACTTTAAAATCCAAAAATATAAAAACACACACATATTAAAGTAAGAGTTGCAGTGCAGAGTTTCGAAAGTGAATATAAAATTTAAAAAGTAAAAAGCTTTTTAGTCAAAGGCAGCAATGAACAGGTGAGTTTTTAACCTTGACTTAAAAGAACTCAGACTCTCAGCAACACACAAACCAGCAAGACTTTTACCGTGACCACTGGACTGATATTAACTCACTGTTTTTTGTTTTGTTTTTCATCAGGTCTGTCTGGACAAGATGGTGCAAAAGGCTCAAGAGGTAAATAAATCATCAAAAACTTTGAATGTATCAGGTCAAGCTTAAAACAGAGCTTCTTCATCTCCCACAGTTCTTCATCAGGGATTCAGTGTTTTCATCCAGATTGGAAATCATCACTTATTTATTTTTCTCCTTTCAGGTGACCAAGGTCCTATTGGTCCTCCTGGACTCAGAGGCCCTTCTGGTCCTCCAGGGGATGCTGGCCTTCCAGGTAATCTAAACCTGAAGTTAATCTTATTATAACTAGGGATGTAATGATTAGTGGTATAACGATGAACCGCGGTAAAATTCCCGACGGTTAGTATTACCGTTTAAATTCTAATTATCATGATAACCGTGTTTGATTACCGCAGTTTGAAAACTAATGGTACTGCTCATTTCCTGGAGAAGCAGCAGCACTCTATCTATCTATCTATCTATCTATCTATCTATCTATCTATGAAAAAGAAACTAAAACAACTCAAACTTTATATGGAAAATGGTCAAACAGTGGCCTTAAGGTGCCATCTTTAATGCACATTTGTATGTTTGATTGTTTACATGTTAATATTTTAATGTTTCTGCCAACAGAAAGTACATTGTGGCTATTATTTAATTTTATTTAGTATTTATTTTTCAAAATACATCTTGATTATATTATTTCAGGTTGTGTATAAGTACTTTTTGAACATTTTGAGCACAGTTTCAACAATATCGTGATAATAATGATAACTGAGATAATTTTGGTCACAATAACCGTGATACGAAATTTTCATATCGTTACATCCCTGATTATAATCATACATAATCTTTAGGTGTAGTAACCTTATCACTAGTGCCTAATATGATATTTATGTATGAATAATTTTTACTCTATTGCAGGACAACCTGGACTTCAAGGACCACCAGGTATGGCTCTATTATTGTAAAAATTATATATACTGTAGTTTTAGTATGAATATCATGCTTGACTTGAATTCTTCTGAGAACATCTTTCTGTAAATCGTTTGTTTAAATACAGCTGCTACTATAAATCTGGTTACTTTTTCTGTCAGGAATACCAGGAAATCCAGGACGTCCAGGGGCCAAAGGTAGCGTGACTATGAACTGCTCCTCTTTGAAGGGATTATAAATGGTGCAGTAACAGAAACAAGATGGACATGGTGGTTTTATAATGTTAACATAATGTTTCTTGTGTGTTAAGGAGAAACAGGTGAAGCAGGAAGAGTCATCAATGCAGGTACCAGAGCATAAACAACAGATTTAATGGATATTCATTTTTGATCAGTTTATACATATCTGACCATGACCTTTATTTTTTAGCTGGATCCACTTCTGTGGGTATCCCAGGACCACCTGGACCAGCTGGTCCTCCCGGGCCTGCTGGACCTCCTGGATTATCAGGTCTGATCCTTCACAGCTCAAAATTTATCCATGTTGTGCTTAAACACATATTCTGTATCTAACACCGGAAAAACTACCCAACCCCAGAAATGTATCCTTATCTTTACTCATTTGTTCGTTTTTTGTGTCCTGTACCTCCTCAGGTCCCATCGGTCCTGCTGGCCTGCCTGGTCAGTCTGGTAGGTCATCACACTTTTCAGTTCCAAACTAAGCATCCCAGTTTGTACAGTGACCTCACTGAGTCTGCTGTGTTTGTCTCTGCAGGTCCTAAAGGTGACAGAGGAGCTAAGGGAGACCAAGGAGAACCAGGAATAACAGTGAGAACGTCTGAAACTATAAGCTCCAGCAGAACCCAGAGTGAGTAGTGTTTCATGACGACTCTCCATGAATATGGAGTGTTGAAGAAACTGTTGTGTCTGCAATGTTCCATCATCAGCTTCAGATAAACAAAGAAAACAAAAATCTTTGTACACATGTATCTCACATGTACAGACTCAAATGTATTCATTCATTACTTGAAATAATAGACTGCTTTCTGTTTAGGCCAGTATGGAGCAAGCGGAGGCTCAGGAATACCTGGCCCACCTGGCCCACCAGGTCCACCTGGGCAACCTGGACGCCCAGGTAACTAACCGAACAACAGGCTGTTTGATGTATCATCAAAGATTTCATTCTCATTTTCACTGATAGATTTGTTTCATTCAACCTAAGAGTGGCCTCATTCTGCTTCTGCAGTGATAACATTTATCAGCCACTGACAGTTTAATATTAATACTATGTTGTAGGTGATTCGAGACAAGGTCCTCCAGGACCTCCAGGTCCACCAGGTCAGCCAGGTAAGTACTTCAGCTCATAAATCCAGTTTTCATGCTTGTACAGTGTGTTTTTTGCCACTTGATTCCAACATAGATACCAAACTTGTCATGATTTCTGCTTTTTTAGGTTATGGAATACCAGGTCCTAAAGGAGACAAAGGGGATCCAGGTTTTGCGTCCAGTTCTGGTATGTTCCATTGTCTCTGCATGAGAAATCACTGCAAAAAGTAAAACAAAACATGGCAAAGTTGATATAATGCAACAGTAGTAGAACGTAGAACAGGGGCCGTGGCTCAGGAGGGAGAGCGGGTCGTCCAGTAACAGTTGGCAGTTAGCAGTTCGAATCCCGCTCTTTCCTAGCATGTGCCATTGTGTCCTTGGGCAAGACACTTCACCCACCTTGCCTCCAGTGCTGCTACTCTGAACTACTACTACTACTGCTACTCTATGGATGCGTGTGAATGTTTGGTGGTGGTTGGAGGTTTCGTTGGCACAGATTGGCAGCCACGCTTCCATCAGCCTGCCCCAGGACAGGTGTGGCTACAAACATAGTTTACCACCACCAGAGTGAGAATGTGTGAGTGAATGAATAATGGATCCATTGTACGCACTTTGAGTATGCGTTAATAGAAAAGCACCATATAAAGCTAATCCGTCATTATTATTAACGTAACTAAATACTCAGTTACTACCCAGATGTGATGAACTGGTGCTTTACAGACCTCCACTCCACTTCAGTTTTAGAGTCAAAGGGTCTGAATACTTCTTTGTATGTCATGCAGGATCATACCGTAGTGGACCACCTGGGCCACCTGGGCCTCCTGGACAGAAGGGAGCCACAGGTGATCACAATTATAACGAACCCACTTTGTGTCCTCAACTTCCTGTCAATTACATTCACACCATTAGTACTTTCTAATGACATTTTGTTACTGTTGTAGGTGCTCCTGGACCAAGAGGGTATCAAGGTAAAGATTTTTTTAATGTATTTTATTATTTGATGGAGTTTGTATTTGTTGTTTTTATCTGTATTTTACACATTATAAATCTTTTGACTATTATTCAATAATAAATGTAGTGAGCTTTATTGTATACAGTTGTATCCTGCAGACTAATAGCAGTGATTTCATAATTGCTTCTCAGGTGAGCCAGGTCAACCAGGAAGAAGCTCTGAGACAGGTACGTTCTCCATCAATCCAGCATTAGTATTGGACCAGCCGTCCTCTGACAGCTTCAGCCGTATGGACTACACTGGGGGAGGGAAAAGGTAAAAGTTTGTAATATAGACTATATTGTTGTTCTTTACAGTTTCCACTTATGGTGGAGCACACGCAGTACAAGGACCACCAGGACCACCAGGTCCTCCTGGACGTCCAGGACCACAGGGATATAAAGGTAAATCAGACCACACCTATCAAAGGCTGTTAAAATGTATTCTCTATTACTGTATCTGAATTCTAAAATACGGATAACATAATATGTATGATATCGAATGCATATGAAATACACCCTGTGTGTTATTATTTCTAGGTGACGTCGGACCTCCTGGTGCTCCAGGTGTTCCTGGCTCTTCAAGAGGTAAAGGGCAAAATGTCTTCATTTTTTTCTAATTTCATAAAGTGATGTTTGGGCTGAAGTTTGCTTTGTGGGACTTGGTCATTTTTAGTTAAGTCGACTACAAAGCTAGCAACTGTCTCCGTTTTCACTATCCATGATGACAGATTCAGATTTTCATTGCTTCACAGTCTCTCCTCTGTTCTTTTTGTGCAACATGCACAAATCCTCTACACTGAACCTAAGTTTTCATTACAACAATATGCAATGTCATGTTTGTTTTAAAGTGTAAGAAAAAGCACAGTTTGTTGCCAGGAGGTTATAAAGATTACCTTCTTTTACCGTCTCATTTTTCATCAGGCCAAGGCCTTCCTGGTCCCCCGGGTCCTCCTGGTCCTCCAGGCCAGCCAGGCTCCTTTGGTTCCTCCAGTGACATGCGGCAGTACATCACTGACTATATAAGTATGTGTTTTTTCTGTCCAGACCCTAAAGCAGCAGCTCTCTGAGGGACAGGGCAGGTAATGAACATGCTGTGTTTGTCCTGTGCAGGTCGAAGCAGTCAGCTTGCTGTCCCTGGACCTCCAGGTCCACCTGGTCCTCCTGGTCTCCCGGGAACCTCCTCAGGATCTCTGGAGGACATTTCTGCTCGTGTCATTGCATACATCCAGCGTAGGTTTTTGTGTGTCCTTGATAGTGAATATGTATATAGAAGTAAAGGGTCACTTTTAACACTTTAATATGTTAATACAACATTTTCCTGAAAAAGACTCAGCCTCACATTATATTAAAGTTTCCAGCAATGATTAAAAAAAAAAACATACAGAAGAACCTATATACCCATGTTACCAAACATATTGTGGTATGCTTAGAATATAGTTGATATCCCAGTGATCCCATAATTCACAGTGATATCATGTGCTACATGTTTTTTTGACTGAGAACCCCATAATAGTAGAAATTACATACTGTGGTTTTAATGAACTTATGCATTTTCAGGTTCAGGCTCAGGCTTCAGTTTTAGTGGCCAGGCTGTTCAGGGTCCTCCTGGGCCTCCTGGACCTCCAGGCCCTGGTTCTCTGACAGTTCATGCTCTCATCGCCATGCTGCAGAGTAAGTACAGAGCTCCTAAACCACATCATCTTAGTATGTGTTTGTATTAGATTCTATGTACTCACTGTCTGGAGACTAGAGTTAAATCAGACTGTCAGAAGATTCAATGCATGTTTATTATGAACTGTTCAGGAGACGATGTGAAGAGATACCTGGTAGGACCACCAGGACCACCAGGGCCACCAGGACCAGCAGGACCAGCAGGGTCATCACGGGTATCAGGGGACGCTTTAGGAGGTTACTCTACAGAACAGATCGCCACATACGTCTTCAAAATTATGAACGGTAAACAAACAGAAACACTCCACTGAGAATAAGAATTTAAGTGCATTGTCTCTCCTGAACGTGTTTCAATCTGGTCTTGTTTTTTATTTTCAGACAGAGGAATGTCTCGAGGTCTGCCTGGACCACCTGGGCCACCTGGACCACCAGGTCCCGCAGGTTCAGCAGGCTCTGGTTTTGCTTCTACCACCTTCGATTATTCTGCCCTGTTGAGGAGTAAGATCATTTTAAAGATTTGTTTACTAACAGGCACTAATCTGGTCTCACAAATAAACTCTATGCGTATTTTTTCAGATTTTCTTCATAATTGTCTCCAACAGCAGTGAAAAGTTAGTGAACATGAACCTTTATTCATCTTCTTCATTGTTTCTTCCTCCTGCTCTGTTAGATCCAGACTTCCGATCCTGGGTCTCCTCTGCTGTACCGCAAGGTCCTCCTGGTCCTCCAGGGCTTCCAGGCCCTCCTGGTCCCCAGGGGCCACCTGGAGTCTCCTCTGCCACTGTGTATACAGGTGGTTCAGGAGGTCGTAGCTACAACATGGAGGAAATCCAGCGTTACCTGCAGAGTGAGTGTGAATGCATTATGACTGTGTGCAGTGTAGTTACTGTCACAGACAGTTTGAATCAGAATTTAATATATATTTAAAAATCACAAATCATGTGTACAGTGATATAGTCTGTTATGATGGTGGTATGTTTTGGAAGAAAAGATTATTTTGTAAAATATCATGTTCACCCACATACTTTACACCAGATATCATCTACATTCCACATTAATACAGTATATTGGCTTTATTTAATATGTTGACATAAATAAGCATGTAGCCATATTAGCACTGTTCCGATATCTGCTTGTTTTGTACCTTGTCTCCTTATATTCCTGCGCTTATGTGCTGTTGAACCTACATGGTGTATTACACTCCCTCTGCTGGGATCAATACAGTGTGGGATGGACTTTGATGATTCCTTGTACCTGTGTGGATTGCATCAACTTGCTATTACACACACTGAAGAAGGAATACCCTGGTTCTTCAATATATGTTACTTCAATTATTAAACACTCAGTTACATATTTTCCTGTGATCCTTCATCAAACCTGAAGCCTTGTACACCCTACACGACATTAATGTTTCAGTAAATAATAAATGTACTAAATATGTTCAAACCAATGTCCTGTAATAACTTCTCCCTTGTTCTCTCTGTACCATGTTCAGAGTAGAAGAATAGTAACATTCAGTTGATTCATTCATAGGCTCTGGGTTCAGAGGTCTTCCTGGCCCTCCTGGTCCTCCAGGTCCACAGGGTCCACCAGGCAGGTCCAGCGGATCAAACTCATATGGTGCAAACTTCCCTCGGGAGACGATTCGTGCTGAACTGCAGGAGTATCTGACCAGTAAGCTCCGCCCATCACACACTGTGGTTACATCTAGTGGCTGAAGTCAAACATACTTATGGACTAACCCTAACCCTAACAACATTTCACCAAACTGAGAGACCTCACACGTGATGTATTTTGTCAGGTGACAGCATGCGGCGGTCCTTCATCGGCCCTCCAGGGCCACCAGGTCCACAAGGGCCAATGGGACAGAAAGGAGATCGTGGTGAACCAGGATACGTCCAAAGCCACGTGCAGGGCCAGACCTACGCCTATGGGGACTCTCGCGACTCTCGCTATGGGTCTGACCGCAGAGACATCGATGTCAGCAGGCTCACTGAGACGATGGACTACTCCAGCGTCGCAGCGAAAGTTTCAGATTACATAAAGAGTGAGTAGATGATGGCGCAACATCACAAGTTTTTTGTTTTTTTTTTACATTAAACAGAGGCAGGTTTCTCGAGCCTGGAGCAAAACAGTACAAGAAACAATTGTTAAGGACTGTATTTTTGCACATTTTTATCGCCATTTGAAGTGTTAAAGATGTTAGAACAGTACTGAGATGTTACACCCCCCTCTAGATCAAGGTCTGCTGCAGGACTATCTGGTTGAGGGCCCGTGGAAAGCACAAGTCAGAGCAATCCAAGGCCCCCCTGGTCCTCCTGGCCCCCCTGGACCTCCTGGATACAGCAGAGTCCTTGCCTCCTATGGCAACATCACAGCTGACCTCATGGACTTCTTCAGGGGTGAGGACACTGATTACTCACATATAATATAAATCAGCAGTGGTGGAATAATGACTCACTTGTACTGTAACGAAAACTACAGTCACCAGAGACAGACCCTTTTCTCAGTATAATAGAAACCTCAAATTCACATTGATGACATTTTACTTTTATAATAGATCCAAATGGGCTTTCTCTTGTACCTTTTCCATTTTATAATGATTGTTATCCATCATTTCTACATCACCACCACTTTCTGTTTCTGAGTTTATTATGATTCCCTTAACTAAAAGTCTCAGAATAAACAAAGGAACGTTGATTCACAAGGGACTCATCAATGGCTGAAAAACAAAACAAATCTGAAACATGCACTTGTTTGAGAAAATGCTAATTATTTTGTTTTCTTGCAGAATGCTATTTATAAAAAGTGAGATATTTTATAGGCAGCGAATTATTTTTTGGGTTTTGCTACCAAATAACATTCTGTAGGAAAACAGCAAGTTTTTTTTTTTTTTAAGTCTTCAGAGAAAAAATGTGTTTTTCAGATAGGAGGTTATGTTTTTTTGTTTATCGTTACGTATTTTTGCAGCTGCTGTAGGGGAATGTGTGTGAGGGGGTGTTCAGTTGGTTGCAATTTACAACTTCACCACTAGATGTCCCTCAATATTACCTTTAAAGTAAGTGAACAAGTCCAGCCTCATCTTGTTTCTGTGGGTTTTCTCCAGCATCAGTGCAACATTTTTTGTGTTAATGTGCTGACAAACAAGAGGGATCACACAACATTTTTTTTGGAAGAAAAAACAACTAATCAGTGACACCAATGGACAAAAAAAATTTGGATTCTAGTATATATTTTTTGGTTTTTTTTCACCAATTTTGTAGGTTTGCACTAACTAGTCACGGGAAAAAATAATTAGACCATTAAAAGTCATCAAAAACAATGGTTATGCAATCAAGTACTAACTCCTGTGTGTATCATGTGACTAAAACAGACAGAAAACCCAGAACGCCTAAAAGCACTGTTTTCAGCAGAACAATTGCATAGATATTGATGTAAGATCTGAAGTGATTTTGGTTATTATCAAGAAAACATGGAAAATGGATAGATATCAAATCTGAAATTAAACTCATATGAGCTATTTTTGTTGTTATCATTATATTTGTCCAAACAAATGTACCTTTAGTTGTACCAGGCATTAAAATGAGCAAGAAACTGAAGAAAACAAGGGGCGATCTAATCATTTTTTCCACGACTGTATATGTTTGTTTGATGCCTGTTCTCTCTGAGTACTCCTCTAGTTTTAATTTTTTGCAGATGGTTGTAGAGGTGGAACTATGTTAGTCAACTTTTATCAATATTCCACAAAGTCTTTTAAGCATAGAATCTAAATCTGCAAAGTAACTGCTATACTACTGGTATATATCACAAGTAAACACATCCCTCTTAAATAAGTGGGTTATAGAAACAAACGTGGTGTAAAAATGAGGGAGAATTGAGTTCCTTTTCCACTCTGAAAAAAAACAGGTCAAACTCTACAGGAATGGAAAACTCTGTACACTTATGTAACGGTCGATGGAAAATGTTGCTTCATTATAGCTGAATGTGTTCCTCTTGTGCAGCTCATGGCACTATCCCCGGCCCTCCTGGAATCCCGGGTGTACAGGGGGACAGAGGTTTCCCAGGACCCAAAGGAGACAAAGGTACAGAAGGAACAGAAAGCACCAAACACACACATTAGGTTAGATATTTTCAGAGTAGCAGAGACTTTGACTGTTTTTTACGTTTACAGGTGACCGTGGGCTGCCAGGTTTACCGGGATTACCAGGAACCCCGATTACAACGGGGCAGCACACATACACTGTCCAAATTCCACACAGAAGAATCCAAAAGAGGGATACAAGTGAGAAAACGAGTCAAACTAATTAAAAATAACTTGTATTTGTCTGAGTCACTGCTATGTTGACATTTGTCGTCCGTTGCAGGTCATAAAGAGGCCGTTCGTCGACAGAAGCATCGCCGTCACGCTAACGGTGGCTAAACATTCAAAGGGCTAAAAGTACTACTGGATCATGTCTTCCATTTCAGTTTTACTCAGAATTTTTTTTTTTTTAGGTCTTTTAACTGTAGCAATGAAATGATAGAAAATGCTATTACATTTTGCCAAGATAAGTCAAGAAATAAAAGTGGCCAAAATCGCATCAGTCTCTTTAAAGTGGCTTCAGTAGAGCGGGTGGAAATAGCTGCCGGTCGGTGTTTTGTAATATTTTACAGTTTTGACACGTGGGTGTATAATGTTTACTTGCTTATTTAGAAGCTTGCATTCATTCTTTTTTTTTTTTTGTTACAGGAGCAGCATTGTTTAAGCTACAGTACAATAACAATTATTTTATTTGCACTTGTGCTTCTTTTTCCACTGCTTGTGTGAGTCGAGTGTCTGGTGTATTTTTTTTTTGTATTTGTTGTCTTTTGAGGATTATACTGTATCGAGGATTATACAAGTGTCCAATGCTGTTACTGTTGTTTATGTTAAGATTACGATATTTCCATTTTACTCCCATATTAATCCGCATAAATCAAGCCATCGTCCAGCCTTTAAGGCAAAGTTCTCAAATACATTTGCAGAGGATCTGAGATAGTAACAGTTAACTGAGGGTTGTTTGTGTGGATGGGAGAGAGCATTTGTTTAATCTGGATAATTCATCTGTACTGGATTCAGGACTGATGTTTTACTTGAAAGATGTGGTGGAAAAAAATAAAAGTATTTGAAGTGTTTTAAGAGGGAGTCAGATAATCACTAAGAAAAGACTGATTGGATTGTATATTTTTGTATGAGAGCGCACTGAAAGTGATGTTTTCTTTATTATACATATTAAGTGTTAGAAAGATTAAATTATGAGATGTTCCCAGGTTATGTTTTTTCATTTATCATTTGAACAAAGACGAACAAATAAATTTATTTTTGGACTTTTGAGTCTTGACATTTGTATGGCGTAACAGTCTGTACCAATGTTTATCATTTAATGCACTGGTGTCAAACACATGGCCCATGGACCAAAACCGGACCGCCAAAGGGTCCAAGCTGGCCCATAGGATGAATTTGTGAAATGCAAAAATTGTTCTGAATATATTAACAATCAATGAGGTTAAAATCATTTTAGTTCAGGATCCACATTCAGACTAAATGTTCTAAAGTGGATCAGACCAGTAAAATATTAAAATAACCTATAAATAATGACTACAAAATTTTTTCTTTGTGTAAAAATAAGTACAATTACATGAAAATGTTGACAGTTACACACCATCCTTTCACAAAATAAAACATGAATAACATGAACCTGAAATTTCTTAAGATGTAAGTGCAATTTTACTGATATTCTACAAAATATATTGTGTATTTGTAGATCCACTTTGATCTGTAAGTTGTAATGTACATGTGCAAATGAGAGGCTGAGGCAGAATATTGTTAAAATTACACTTATCTCTCATTAAATTTCTGTTTTTTCATGTTATTCATATTTTTATAAAGGATAGTTGATAAATGTAAACATTGTCATCATGTAATTTTACTTTATTCACTCTAAAACAGAGAAAAGTTTGTAGTTGACATTATTTATAAGTTATGTTATTATTTTACTGAGGTGTTTCAAGACAATTAAAATGGCAAATTAACAGTCAGTATTTTTATTTACAACAAAAACGTCCATTTATAAAGACAGCTTAAATACATTTAATCCGACATCAAAAATGCATATACTAAGAATATTCATTGTGGTCGAATGATATCAACACTTCAGAAATGCTGTAACTTAACAAAATAAAAAAATATTTTAATCTATGGGGCCAATGGTGTAATTCACAGACACAGTCTCCATTAACCCCAATAAAAATCCAGCATTCATGACATTTTGTCGTCATCTTTATGGGAAAAAAAAAAAACACAATGTTGAGCCCACAGTAATTAGAACATGCACTGTTGATATGCAGTGGCAAAATAAACTCCCTCTTGAATGACTGGTTTGTGTGGATCCTCGCTTTGCTCATAAAATACAGTGGACACCTCTTCACACAGTTCATACACCTATGGAGTTACAGATACAGCATTAGACCTTTCATACAACACTGGTCTCAAAAAGAGCAGAAGCCCGTCATAAAACAGCAATGACAGCCTGAATACATTAGTAATACATGTTTACAAAACTAAATGTGGTCATAAAATACTAAGGGCTTATTTAAGGGGAAAAAAGGTTAAATTGTAAGTGATAAAATGAAGCAGGCAATATATTTCAGAATTCAGTCGCTTTGCAGTTTGAGTAGGCAGGCGTGAAAGAAAGGTGACTCGCTGTCAAAGACACATGACAGTTAACGTACTGCATATTATTTTTTTTTTTTTTAGCTCATGTGGCGAAACAGTGCAAATCAACAGCATTACATTCCTTAAGTATCTTCATGGGTAACATAAAAACATTTGTTCATGAGAAGGCTGTTCAAAGCAACTCTAAAAAAAAACAAACAAACAAAAAAAAAAGATTTATTATATAGATAATTAAAAAAACCCTCTCTAATAGAATAAAAATCAACAGGGGAATGAATGTGTTCTGGGTACAGCAATAAAATCAAATAATCAACTACAGCAACGGATAATTTTGTTGATTTACCCCTCAAGTATAAAATCTTCATCACAGTATCTGATTAAACTTAATATGTAGGAATACACATGTAACATTTTATCAGCGGATCATTTACAACACAGTACATCTGATCGTCTCACTATGGCGTCATTTTTCTCCATGACAACACTGAATCCTTGTATGAAACCACTCTTTGAAGTCCATCATCAGGATATGTCCCATGAAACAGCTGGCTTGATTAATAATTAAAATGATTTAGCCACACTTTAATTATGAGAAGAAATGATAACAATTTTTAAGTGCAAAACATTCAGAGATAAATTTAATTACTGCTAGCTGTAAAAAAAACAAAAAAAAAAAACAAAAAACACAGGCCAGAGCCTAAATGCATTGAATAAAAACCAAAACATAACATATGAGGCACTGGAGATCATTCATTCAGTAGCAGGCAGCGCTAACAATTCATCTGACAAGCACAGTTGGCCTCAGCTACCTACTGCAGGTTTATTAATGTTGAACATGCTCAGAAAAGTGCATACTGCCCCTTTGGACATTTCCCAACAAGCCTAGAGAGCCTGATTACGTGAGGGAGTGGTGTGTTTGTGTGTGTGTGTACTCGGGTTAGGCACGTCATGCTCACAAACGGTGGAATCAAAGCCTTGAGGACATTTTCATGGTTATCAGTAACGGTCAGAAAAATGTTTCTCACTCAAGCAGGAAGAGTCTTGTACCCGCAGCCTTGTCCGACGCCGACGGGAGGCTATAAACCGGAGTTATGCAGGTGTGGGATGGGATAAAATTTGGATACTCGGCTCTGGGTGGTGGGGTTAAGGCATTCTGATTCACCGCTCATTTTGAAGAACACCTCCTGTTCCTGCAGCTTCCTTGTGAACTCTTCTTCCAGTGCCTGCAGGGGGCAGCAAAAGCAAACACCAGAGTCAAACACAAAGCACAGGGGCTTTACTGAGGACATGAGATGGACTGAGGAGATGATTTTGAGAATTATATGTTTATTAACCACACCTTTTTACGGGGTCTCAGCTTCTCTCTCCACTCCTTTATCTCTTGGCTGTGCTCCTCATCCAGCTCCTTCAGCTTCTGGGTCTCGTGTTCAATCAGCAGGTGACATTTCTCATTCTGAAACACAAAGCAGATGACCACGTACCTTCAACTGTAGTGTGATGGATTATAAATACAATATTCTCTACCTCCTTAACTTCAGGTTTTCTACAAGTTTCAGTAAATTAATGATTTTCTTAACACCACTGTGGATGTAATGTAAGATCTATTTCATATGGTACAACACAAAATTGGAGCCTGACTTTGACTCTGGTGATGCTATTGGTGTGAATACAGAACATTCAGTGTCTCATTTCCTAATTTGACTTCATTATTTTCAACAGGCTTCATTCAAGCACTAAATGTGCTGTTTTGCCACCAGGTCAATTGCACTTTATGGCTGAATCAGATGAGGCTAACATTAACAAAGACCATTTTAATTTATTGATACTGGAAACAGTGATCTTTTTATATGAGAGGAGTTTATATTAGCTCACACATCACATCTCAGCATATATTCTGTTCAGTCCTGACCAGACTACACTGTGATTATTAGTTCCTTATTAGTTTTGTGATGATATGATGAGTACAGGTTTTCCCCATAGAGGCAAGAGCGGGTACAACTTTAGTAACGTTCACTTCAAAACTTCAATAAAAACTGTATTAAAGGAATTTCAACACCTGCAGAAAACCCTGTACTAACTGTAGGATGCTGATTTATTTGACCTCTTTAATTACATGCCAGTTTTCAGATTATACCTTTTTTTCACCATATCTTGTTCTGTCACACTGAGCCTCATACTCAGAGTTAACAGTGCCTTGGTTTGAGGTGTGTGTGTCCTCACCTGCAGCTGCTGCAGCTCCCTGATGTTAGAGTCACACTGCAGCTGTAGATCCCTCATCTGGTTCTCATGTTTCTGGTGTTGATGGAGCCTCTCGTTCTTCTGCCTCTTATCTTCCTGGGAAGCAAACTGAGCCACACAAACAAAAACAGGAAACACACGTGTGACTATGCTAGTGTGTATTTACATCCCATTGCAGGTGCATTGTTATGAGTCGACAGTATGTCATAAAAAAAGGATCCAGAGCCCTCAGGTCTGTACCTGTTTTATCCGTTCTCTCTCCTGCTCCTGGGTAACCGCTGCTGTAGCAGTGATACGGAGGCTTTTTTTATACATTGCCATGCGGGTCTTGGCCTCGCTGCGCTGGATTTTGGGCAGACGAACCCTTTCTTGTGTTTGTTTGTTCTTCATCTCCTCAATCAACCGTTGGTTGTAGCGCTGCATCTGCTCCATTTCCTATAAAACACATGCAAGGAGAGAAATTTTAAAGGTGAAAACAAACATAAACTGATCATCAGCTTGTGTTACTGTGGTAGAACTGCACCTTTCTCTGTGTTCATTACCTTCTCATGCCTCTTAAGCAGCTGGTGTCTCTGCAGGAAGTACTGGTCCTTCAGCTGTTGCTTAAGCTGCTGGTGCTTCTCCTGCAGGTGGCGCTCCTCCAACTCCCACATGGCAGCTTCTCTAGCTGTAAACACATAATGAAGTACCGTGACACACATTCAAAAGCAGAGACAAACCCAAGTGTCAGCAGACATGCACATGCATGTTAGCACGTACAAGACAGTGTGGTGAAAACAAACCAGCGTGAAAACAGTCAGTGACTAAGACAAGAAGTAACATGTCTCCTTGGGAGGTGTTCACATTTATCTGCAGGTCATTAGTCATTATGCACAGACTGATGATGAACAAGTCATCACTGACATACTACAGCCTTCCATGATGGACTAGTTTCTATTAATGTCACTGAAAGTCACGATGAAATCAGTAGACTTGGATCCTGCTCAAGATGGTTCAAATTTCCTGTTTGTCAAATGCAATTTATCACTGTGTATTGATTGGTAAACAGAGCATCTTTTCAGCTGTGCTGCCAGGAAGTCGAACCCAGAAATGTCAGATGTGTCTCTTCTCACCAGCAGACAAAAAGCTTTACTGTACAATGAGAAAAAACTAAAATAAAATACAGCCGTGTGAATGTCATATTCCTATAATGATTTGCATATCCTAAATTATGTTGTGGGTTACCAAAGGTGATTTTCATACCAAACTGAAAATGAAGCAAAACAAGTCGTTGTCTGGGAATGTATGTTATAAAAATTTAAATGACTATTAAATTAAACAAAAATGATGAATACTGTAAAAAATAAAACTTGGAAGTAAACAGGCTTCACCATAGACCTGGTAATAAAGTTGTTTTTATACTACAAGTGTTGCTGAAGTTTTCACTCTAAGAACACAATGAATGCTTTGAATGAAGGTTTCCGTCTGTCTGCAGCAGGTATTTCCACTTCCTCCTTTAGAAGCGTTGAATGACCTCATTAATTTCAAACGCAGTGAACCCTCACCTCGCATCATCTGCTGCTTGTGGTTGAGGCAGTCTCTCTCAATAGTGGCTATTTCCACTTTATGCTGCTGGATGATCTTCTTCAGAGCTCCATCCAGCTCTTGTTGCTGCTTCTGTAAGAATTCCTGCTCCTGAGGAACCACAGAGAGGGAGAGCAGTGAGAAACACAGAGCCATTACATGAAGGGAGAGGGACAGCCAAGAGCAGAGACGTAGGAACACAGAATACCAAATCACAAGTGCATCAAAGCTTCAAACACTGCCTGTGTTATCAGGTCACACACTTCAAGTTCAGTACAACACACTAGATGTCACATCATCAACTGGAATCGGTAGAGGAGACACTCAGAGGTCATGGATGGCAAAGATCCACAATGATGATGAAGAGATAAAGAAAGAAAAGTTAACAGTTCAACAGAGGTTCAGATTCACAGTTTTATGTAAGACGACATCTACAATGACACTCACAGCATCCAGAACTCAGCCTACAATATGTCTAATGAGCTTCAGGTATTAGACTTTTTTAGACTTTCTTTTTCTAGCCATACACACTAAAAACTATACTTTAGATTTGTAGGTGAGGACTAATAATTATACATAATTATAGGTGGCATAATGTTATTACTATCTAGAATTATGCACAATTAATCATATAATTACACACTACATGTTGTAATTTAGAAGTAGATTTCAAATTATTACAACAAAATTCAACTTTGGACTAGAGCTGCACAATATATCGTTTGAACATTGTCATCGGAATGTACGTGTACACAATAGTCACATCGCAGGTCCTGCAATGTAGGAGTTTGGAGTGAGTAACTGGTAACAACATTGAAAAATGAGCAATGAACCAGAGAAAATCACTGTAAATGAAGACTTGGTGCCAAAAAGAAAAGCAACGTCAGTTATCTGGAATTATTTCGGCTACAAGAAGGATGAAATTGAAACACGTGTTCTGTGTCAATAATGCCTTACACTTGCACGTTGCTGCCACAACAAGAGGTAACACAACTAATTTGTTTGACCATTTATGTCGGCACCACACAGCTATTAAATACTCCTCAGTATTTTTTCATATCGCAATATATATCGCAGGGTTAAAAAAAAAAAAAAAAAATCGCAATGTCAGTTTTTTCCAATATCGTGCAGCCCTACTCTGGACTAAAGCATCATTAACTCTAAAACTTCATCTCATGTATCAAGTACAGACTTAATGTAACACATTTGTGGACTGGTGGAGAAAAATACTGAGCTGGAGGAGAGGAGGAAACCACTGCACAAACACAGTGATGACGACACTCAAAAAAACAACACTGCCCATGCTTACATGTGCTGAACTATTACAAACTATCCTGTCACTGAGAAGACACTCCGCACACATCTAAGTATGGGCCAAAGATGGAGAGAAACAGGTCGGGGTGGGGACTTACATCCTGCATCTGAGCGTTGAAGAGTGCACATGAGGACAACTGAAAAGACTGTATCATAACCTGGGCCACTGCCTGCGGAGGAGAGCACACAACGCACTCGCCCTGATCAGGGACAGACAGCACACAGCAGGCTGAGGAGCTTTCATTCACACACACAAACACACACCGGCTCTTCCTAAAGATGGCCCTTTGTCACTTTTTACATATCGCTGAGCTTGCTTGGAGGGAATCATCGGTTAGTTATAAATACTCGGATCTTCTCATGCTTTGAAGTGGCTACAACTTCGAGCGCTTGAGTTTAATGCAGCTGTAAATAAAGAGAGCGGTTTTCAGATGCTTTTCATGCTGCAGGCATCTGAGTGTTAATACTGTGAGAGGTACCGATCAAAGACGATTATAGGTTTGAACTTATGTCTAAAGCATTAAAAATATATGTCAGGAAAAAGTTTTTTCAGTGGAGATGTGAAAAGCCATGTCTGAAATCACTCCCTTATTCCATCGCCTGCAGCACTTGATGAATAGGTACTTTAAGCTGAGAAGTAAACGGATTATCAATACTTAGGTCATCGTCATGATTTGAGTTCAGGCTAAACGATGACGCAACAGATCATTTTAATTTAACCCATAAAGACCCAAACAGCCACTGGCGACTCAAACCATCTACTGATGAAAAATGTTTAATACATGTTGATCCACTAATCCTATCAATACATGTAAATAATTGGTGTAAAATACAGTTTCTCATTTTTCATGGTCATCAGATATGACCCATTTGGACGTTCAAAGGCTCCATAGTTACCATGGAAACACTGTCATCTTCAACAACATTGATTCACTAGTAAAACCCATGTACTTAAATAAATAACAGTTGTTGGAGATGCTTGTTTTTAAATTCAGTTAATGATATATTTTACTGTAAAAGTCACTTTTTCGTTAATTTTCTCTGTTTTTGACATATTAACTCTCAAAGGTAAAATCAGAATGATGATTAAAGTACACGACCGTAAATCTAATATAGGAAAATACCTGATTTTCAGTGAAAAACTGCAAAAATACAGAGGGTAATATTATAATAAATGGTGATAAATCACTTAAGAAAGGTTAAAAAGAAAGAAAAATCCATTTGGGAACTTCCACAAAAATAGCACTGGGTCTTTATGGATTAAAAAGGAGAGAGCTCTATAGCCTTTTTCTATGGATCTATCCAATGAAAATATATTCTATTTAAAATAATTCATCAAAGTACAGTGCGGTGCAAACATCGCATATGCATTTCTCAGTCTCTGTACTAAGATAAAATCTGGACATATGGTAAATATGTAGAGCATTTAAAACAAAAGTTTATAAACCAATGTGGTAGTACTTAGTGTGACCGCTCTTTGCACTTAGGAGGTCTTTAACCCTTTTGTTCAGACAATATGAGATTTATTGCATTCATTTTTCTGATGTTTTATACCAGGTTTCATTCAACACGTCAGATGTTTCTGTTTGTGCTGCTTGTTGTCATAGGGTCAGAGGTCACACTAAATAGTACTAATAATACTTAAACTTTACAACCCATTTAGGCCATTTTTTATGCGTCTCGTAAGGCTGTGCATATATTCCCTGTATTTTCTTCTTGTATCTGAAGAAAAGAGAATGAGAAATAAACATGAGAATAAATAAGAGAAATATATCCTGCAAAAATAACAAACCTAGAGGTGGCCTTAGACTTTTGCACAGCACTGTACATTCATATGCACCAGATGAAACTGAAATTATTAATAGATTAGTGCATTCATCGAATATCATATGCTCATTTAAGTAATTTTCCAAGTAAAACCCATGGTTACAGTCCTAATACTGTGACAAATGTTTTGGAATCTCCTTAGAAACATGTTTTATAAAAATGTCTATTTCTTGCCTGATCAAGTCAATTAAATGCCTCATAAATCAAAGTACCAAATGTAAAGCAGATACCATCAATTACTATCATAGTAAAACAATTACTGTCTTAAAATATTGCCAGATAATTTGAAAAAATACACAACAGCCCTCTGCAACAAGAATGCACATCTAATGCCCAAAACAGACCTTAAAATAAAATGCAGGAGAGTAAATACAAAGCTTTGGGTAGGGAGTGATTACAGACACAGTGTATATTTCTATTTGTGTCTAAATATGAAAACCTTCCAACAAGGAGTCAGAAAAGTAGAGGACAGAGAGAGGGACGAAGAGAGATGAAGAGGAAAAAGATACTGTGTTAGAGAGTTAAAGACAGTGTATGATGGTTTACCTCTGCACTCTTAAGGAGCGACAGGTCCTCCTTTAAGCGTTTCATGAGCTCTTTTCTCATGTGTCTGGGTGATTGTCCAACTTCCTGTTTGGCCTACAGTGTGTTTGTAGGCACCAATTATTAAATATATATATATATATATATATATATATGTATATTTTGTAATCTCACAAAGCTGTCCAACACCAGGAGGAAGACATGCACAAGCCCGATTGAAAGGAGAGAAACCTCTGCTGGCCACCAACAGGTTCAAATCACATCATGCTCAATTCCCACAGCCTCAGTTTAATGTCCATTTCAACTATTCAGTGGATGACTAGTCTTTTGATTAGAGGATGGATGTTCAGAGCATGTCAGAAATGTCAGTTTGAGTTGCATGGTTAAAGGTTCAGTGTGCAATATTTACTGAGATCCATTGACAAAGTTCTAGATTTCACAGTTCTGCCCTCGTGTCCATTTCCCATACAGTGGCTACTAGAAATGCAATCATGCAGTGTATGTTCTGGTAAAGGTGATAACAATGCAGAATACCAACTGCTGAATAATGAAAAAAGAAGAGGGACTCTATTCTGAGCTACTGTGGAAACATAGTGTGACATGATGGACTCCATCAAAGGTGAAATACTCCTGCTGCCGATATAAATGACTCATAAAAAAAACAATTATTCATATTTTCACATCATTATGTCCTAACGAAAGCATAACTATAAATACTGTATATAATTCATGTAATTAGATTGCTTACATCCCTGTAAACGTTACACACTGAACCTTTAAGAGCCATGTCAACAGTCAACAGAAAGATCTGCCTGTTAAACGGCAAAATATATTAGTCTCAAACCAGCGTACTCCCGTATTAATATGCATTCAGTTAAGCCCCACAGCCACCAAGATGATCACTTTTTCTTGAGATTTTACAAAGTACAGTAACTGATGTGGAATAATCTGCCAAACCAGGCCTTCTTGTTTAACAGTCCAGGCATAAACGCTAAATCACATCAAACATGCAATGCTATTTGGCATGACTGTTAAATATTTGATTATTAAATAACAGTTACTGTGATGCAAAGCTGTTATTGTTTTCTTCTCTGAGCCCAACACCATAATTAAAATTCTTTAGACATTGGCAATCCCGTGACCAAAGCCACCTCACACACTCATACAAATGAGACAAAGTTAATTACAGTAAATACAGTTCAAGATATTGGTCAATAACACTGCAAAGAATTAAAATATAAAACTTTAGGGCTGTGTAATATGCCGATATATATATCATGCCATGATAGAAAAATGCATCTTGTGTCTGATTATGTTCTTTTGTAACAATCTCGCAAATTAAACTCCTCTGTCAGGCACAATTTTCAATCATTTGACAATGTTTAGTGTTCATTCACATTGCACAGATGTGGAAGTTTTGCTTTTTCGTTCTTTATTTTTCTTTATTTTGCTTCTCACATTTTAAGTGTTTACATTTGATGTTTTATACACCAGTATTTTTGTCACATTCACCTTTTAAGCCTATATATACTTTGTTTGCAACTACAGATGAAAAATGTTCCCATTTCACCTCAATTTACATGTCTCCAATTTCCAAATAAAATTTAAATAAGAAGAAATCTTTCCATGTGCAAGATAAAAAAATATTAAAACATTATGATATGAATCATTATGTAGATATGATAAGATCTCTATCGCAACATGAGGTTTTGGTCACATTGCACAGCCCTATGAAAATCAATGTAAAACACAGTATATTAGAATCTGAACAACCACAATACTGTATACATCTAAAGCCACCACTAAAAGGCAAAAAGCCTAGAACACAAATAGCAAGAAGCGTCACCACCACCAAGGTATCATGATGCACAATACAATGCTTGTCTGCACCGCTGCAATAAAGAGGCTACAGAAAGCTAAGCACGGAAACTTTAAGCACACCTAAAGTATGTACTACTGCAAAGAAGAGAATAAGGCAGGACAGAATGATACAGCGCTAACATATGTACCACTACCCCAACAAACCATAATAATGTTTTAGATGTCCTCTGAGATTAAAACACTGTAGTTATAGCGCAGCATTACAGGGAAACAAAATAAGCTTCAGGGCAGATAAATAATAGATACAACAACATGGACAACATGGATTTAGCAGCATATATGAGAAAACGTAGCACACCAACAGTGCTATGTAGAATAGCAAGGCAACCTACTCCCATAGGATTAATACAGCACAGCTAACTATGCTACAGGCTAAGATGTTAAAAACATGCAACTTAAAACATCTTGCATCTATAACATGCAAATGATTACGACCCCAAATTCCCCTGCTAAGGTCAAATCCATGCACTAAAATCACTTCACTGCAGGCTCTCATGCAATACCTTACCTCCTTCTTCCGGTTCTTCATCATATTTTGGAACTTGGAGAGCTCCTTGTCTTGGTCTGCCTTGATGCGTTTGGCCTCATCCCTGAGCCAGCTGGTGTGATCGTGTTCCAGACGTTCAATCGTCTGCTTTTGCTTTTTTTCCAAGTTCTCCACTTCTTGGTCATACTGACGTTTTTTGGCCTACATAGACAGAATGGGCAAGAACGGCATCAGCATATAATACAGACCAACGCCCGCGGTTGTTGTCACTGCTTTGGAAGAGAAGAGGAAATTCACGAAAACAAATATTATGAATATGGTGTAATTTTGCCTTGCTTATAAGTGTTTATATATAATAATGACATGAGGATACAGTAAGGTCATAATTATGACATAAGGAGCACAGATAAGTTATTTCCAAAGGTGTTTTAGTTGTACCCTTCTGTCAGATTGACATAAACTTTGAGATGAAACAGTCTGTTTCCAAAGAGCTGGCCAAAAAACACAACATCGCACCGTTGCAACATGAGCAAAATGACTCACAGTAGTTTCCTGTTCAAAGCGGCGGTAGATCTGCTCTCTCTGCTGCTGCAGTTTGTTACTCAGCTGCTGCTGAGCCCTTTGCTCCTCTTTCTGCAGGAGACGCAGCTCTCTCAACTCCTGCCGCCTGATCAAACCACAATAACAATATTACTGGGGAACGCCCACATTCACTCATCATAAAATCAGTACTTTGTCATGAGTGAGATGAGATTATTTTATTAAATCTCATATGTTCTTTTCTTTTATTTAGTTTATCTTCTTTTCTGTGTGTAAAACATATTACAATCAGATTTGTTTCCTCCACACAGCCCAACCCATAAGAGAGCAGCACATTTCATGTCTTTAAAAGGTAACACAGGAGATGATAGTAAAATAATGAAACATTCATCAGAGCAGATAACCCATCTGGCGTTTGTCAAAAGCTGTGGGAGTTGTGAAATGAAAGGCCTATTTATGGCAGGCATGTTAAATGGGTCATGGCCCATATTTAGATATGGGTGAAGCATGTAGAACACAAGAGACGGACTTACCTGAGGAACCTCATCTCTTCACTCTTGGTGTCGTTGTCTGTGACTATCTTTGATGTAGTTACACTAACCTCCACACCATCCACTATAAACTTGCGTGTCTTCTTTAGAGTCTTTTTCTGACGTTTTGAATCCTATGAGAAAAAGCAGGATGTTTTAGCGCTCAAATTATTTAATTAGACTTGATATTTAGTAATTAAGCAGAAACTAATAACATTACCTGCACAGACACAGAGCCCCCTTCTTTGCTCTTGGACAGGAAGCTGGAGATGGACAGATTAAGGTCAAGGCTGTTGGTATCAGCAGCAGAGCTACTTCCAGAATCTGAATCCTTCTCCACTTCTGGTTTGAGTACAGCAGGACTTCCCTGATCAGTCTTGGTTTCTGAGTCAGTTTCACTCTCGGGGACAGAAACAGCATCTTGAGAATTGCTCTCATCAACACTAATAATTTTCTCCTCCTCTCCTGTAAGTGGGACATCCTTAGGCGGCTCCACTGGTTCAGAATCCTCACAGATGTCTTTGCCTCCATCGTTGATTCCATGTGTGGATTCAGTTTGTGCTTTTCCATCCACCTCTACAACCTCTTCAGCCTGGTTCTCTTCTGACTGTTCTGCCTCTTCTGGAGCCTTAGCCTCCGTTTCGTCCTCTGTTATCTCAATAGGTGTACTTTTTTGGCTCTCCTCATCCACCAAAACTCCTGCAGATGACTCATCTACATTTAACTTTGTGTCAGCATCCTCTGTGACGACTGAATCTGAAGTGACAATTTGGCTTAATTCTAAATCAGGTTCTTCATTGTTAGTTAGATTACCAGTATCTAACTCTGTGTCATCTGTCAGTCTTTGCTGAGGATGCTCCTCATCTGGCTGCTTGATTTCTTCTTTCTGCTCTACCTGTCCTGATAACACCTCTGGTTCTACTGGTATTTCTGGTGGTTGTTCCTGTGATTCTCTGGATTCAATAAACTGTCCAGTTGTCTCAGTTTCTTCTGCAGCTGGTGCTTTTTCTTCTTCTTTCCTCTCATCTTCAGCTTCTCTCACATCTTCAGTTACTTGAGGAGGTTCATGCTCTGCTGTTTCTTTCTTTGTCTCATCTTCTTCTTCCTCTGTTTTTTGACCGGTTGTCACAGACTCTTGAGTTTCTACTGTGGCTAAAGCTTCTTCTGGTTGTGATTCTGTAAGTTCAGAGGAAATCTCCATACCTTGGCCATCTTCTGGTTTAGGTTCTGTTGGCTCCTTACAGACAAGTTCTTTGGCTGGTTCCACTGGGCCAGTGGCCAGGTCTTCATTACTGACATCAGACACTTCATTAAGTTTCTCTTCCTCAGTCTTGTCCACCTCACTAGTTCCCAGACCTTCATCAGAGAGCTTATCGCTGGTCCTGTCCTCAGCAGGCTCAACCTCCTTCTTCTCTGCAACAGACTCCAGAGCAGCAACAGCTGGTAGAACTTTGTCATCCTCTGAACTGGCTACGCTGGCATCTGATGGTGCACGCTTGTGTCCAGGGACAGTCTGCCCCTAGAGAAGAAGAATGACAATTGGAAAAACATCACAACACTGGACTTTTTGAAGGCAAACATTAAATCCAACAACACCTGTCATACCTTATATACAAAAACGTGTATAAACAGAGTGGATGTAGCCTTTTAATGTCACCAACTGGTTTACTGGACAGTAGCCTCAAGTTTGGCTCTTGGCAGGTGAAGCACAAGGGGTGAATGGGTGAAACTTGGCTAAAGATACTGCTACGATGCAATACCTACCATACTGCTAAATAGGAAATATTCTGCTAAAAATCAATCTATCTTGAATGTTGCTAATACTGCATGTTTGACAACAGTAATGTAATGAAAAATTAATGCAATTGTTATCTAAGTGATGCTGACTGGCAAGTAAATACTGGTAAAATTCACGAAACCTTTTTGAAATGTCGAAATATTAAAATAGCTACTCTACAACTGTAGTACATTTGTCTTTCAGGAAAAATAAAATGGTTTATTCAATAACCAACCTGTCAGTCACACTGAGCCACCTGTGATATACCTTAAATGTGCAATACATTTTAAATTTTTTTATATTCTGAATTTTATCCATTTATCTTCATATTTGTATATAAAGCTAACCGCATTGTCTTGTAGGTCTTTATCTTGCATGTATTTTGCACCTTATATTTTATATATAGTTACCCGCTTGCACTGAAAAAGGAGAAGCTCTCCAATCTCATTGTACATTCAGTATAATAACAATAAAGGGCATTCTATTCTATTCTATTCTATTCTGTTCTATAGTGGCTCATAGCAGTCACTGACTAAACTATGCAAAATTAACCTTAACGAACCATAATACAATCTAACCTAAATACAATTTAAATGGGTGAATTCCATACAGATCCACCTCCTGTACATTTGTCCTAAATGGGGAAACTACAGTACATATAAGTGTTCAAACCATTTATAACTTTGACTCCGGATGACTGCCTTTAGTAACCAGGCTCAGGTGGACATTTTGAGGAACTGCAGGTATCTGCACGTCTACACTGGCTTCAACCCCGGAGGTGGCAGCTTGAAAAACAACACAGCACACTAAGAGTGTTAGATGTATTCCGCAGCCTACCAGAGAGGTATCAGGTTCTTCTTCCTCCTCCTCCTCTTTGCCTTCTTCAATCTCCTCTGTAACTTCAGCTTTGGCTTCAGCAATGAGCTCTCTGAGAGGTTTGTTATGACAAGCAGTGCAGACAAATGGATGCTTCATGGGTGAGGAGGGGACACAAAATATTAAAATCAAACACAAAACCACTTTCCACAAACTGTCAATTAACAAACAGGGTTCTGTAGGTCACACTGTGAGCAGAGTGTTGCTTAGAAGGAAACACAATGAGATAAGAGTAGTGAAAACATTATCGCCGCTCACCTGCAGAAGTTGTGGTGCGCTCCACCTATTGTCCACATTCTTATCAAGGGCTCTACGGAGGAAGTCATTGAATTCTGGAGACCTTTGAAGAACAAATATATACAAAGTTTAGAATGCTAAACATCACTGGGTCAGTATCTTTATGGAATAAAATTAAGATGTTAAATCCCTGTGCAACCATTCAGCTGTACATAAACAATTCACCATACTTTCACGCATTTATCAGTCAACATATCCTTATCTCCACTGTGAAAACATTCCAGTGCCACTTGTTTTGTTATCACCACTTCACCATCTCACCAGCGAGAAGGATGCATGAGTGTGGGCGGCTCGGACTTGGCTATTTTCAGCAGCACTCTCATGGGATTCATCTCGTGGTTGGGCGGCTCAATCTGCGCCAGCTCGATCAGGGTTACCCCGAGGGACCAGATGTCGGCCTTGTAGTCATATGGGCGGTCCTTAGAAGTTTCGCACATTACCACCTCTGGGGCCATCCTAAAAAAATGTGAGTGAGATTACCATGAACCAAAATTAGGACGGCACGTGTTGTTTAATATAGGAATTCTTTCTATTTTTGATGGCAAAAATGTCAATACAATAAGCGTGTGTGCTTATTTGAGCTACTTTTCCCTCTATCTCGTATATTACCCATGACGACATTTTTGACTGCATAGAAAAAAAATTATCACGCCTAGCTATAGGACACATTCAGACAATTATCCAATGGAAAGGGATGAATGCCTTCTTGCATCCAGACTGTATGACTCACCAATATGGAGTGCCAATGAAAGAATCCCGTCTCTGTAATGTCTTGGTATTTTTAGCAGACACCCCAAAGTCGGCTGAAAGTACAAACAGACTCCTTTGATTAATGAATGAATTAAATACAATAAAAAGTCATTCATGTATTGACAGAAGCAGAGGGGCTATTTGGGTCTGCCAATGATGTAAGCATAAGATCATGAAAGCAACTGAAGTTACAAAACCTACAAGCATATATTGTTAGGACTATAAATGAAAATACAAAACCTCACATAAAGTGTAGCTTCATTCTTAACAAGCCTGTATTAAGCTTTCAATTATGAACCTCATAAGTGGACTCAAAAGCCTCAATAATGCTCTTAAATGTCCATTATCATCTCCGGTGGCTATGTTACCTACAATTTCAGCATCTTCTCTTTTTACAGTATGTACACATTAGAGGGAATACAGAGATCCACCATTATGTCCCTGCTGAGTGTTTGATAATTATTGTTTACTGGGCTTTTTCATGACCCTCTGCCTACAGAACATGAGTCATCACAAAACCAGCCGCTATGGAAGCTACGGCAACAACATCCCATTAGTACCTTTACAGCTGGAGAATTATGTAACTGGTTCAACTTATTGCCAACCAGTGCACAAGTGGTGTTTAAAAATACTTACTATTGCCTTTTGGCTACAGAAAAAAAAAACAACACTTTGCTTTTACATGTTGTTATGCTTTACACCATAGGCACAACTCATTTTAATTGTATGTAAATAGCAATGTGCCACCATCATCACACAGTACAGCTGGTTGTCATGGCACCAAACAATTATCTTTCCTAATAAGCTTTTTAAGTCAATTTCTGTTCCCCTTTCAGGAAAGTTTCTCAATGGCCACTAAGTGAGAGAGAAATTAACAGTGAATAAGCATTTGTTGTGTGTATTTTATTATAAGGAAAGTGCCTTGGAAGCAAAACTCAGTGATCTTTACTTGGTGAGAAATTACAAAGACAAATGCAGCAACATTTTTACCCAGTTTCACATCTCCTTCCAAGGAGAGGAGAATGTTCCCAGCTTTCAAGTCTCTGTGGATGATCTTGTTCTCGTGCAAGTAACACAGGGCCTCCAAGGTCTGTTTACACACCACGCGGATCTGGGGTTCTGTAAGGGGCCTCTCCAGTTCTACATTTATACATACACACACATATATATACAGGTAATACATTACTATGTTATCATAATGAACAGTAGCAAAGATTTCGAAGAACACATTCTTGTTGAAGTTTATGAGTATATGAATGTATACATCAACTCAACCGGCTTGTTAGTATCATAACAACACAAGGACCAAACTCTACCCTTAGCTAGCACGTATGACTGGGTATGTGGTGAAGAAAATTTATTATAGGTGAGTCATACAATACATCCGAGTCCCCCAACCCATTTACAAAAAAACAACAGTTGAGTCAATTGTTTTTCTTCATGATATAAAAGTTTATAAGTGAGAATTGGCAGTGAGGTGTTTCTTCAAAATAACGTACATAAACTGCAGGCATTAGAAGTGGACAAACTGCTCCTTGAAATCTGAGCTACAATAATTGCACTCTTGGAAAGGCCTCACCAACTGGGGGAAAGGAAAAAAAAAAAATCCCACAGCCGAGGCTTCTGGATGGAATAAAAAAGAGCTGGCACTTGAGGACAGAATGAAGAGAAAGCTCCAGAACTTTATGGTGCCTTTTTTTTTTCTGTTTCCTTCAATGAAGTGTGGGACTTACCCAGCATGATGGCATCCACTGCACCACCCGCACAGAACTCAATCAGAATCTAGAAGAATAAAACAAAAGAACGTGGAAGAGTAAGTAGGATGTGCTGAAAAGCAATAGCCTAAAGCCCCAAAATTGAATGCTATTTTTGGAGAACAGCAAGTTCCTGCAACAAGTTTAGTTTGCATGTATGACAAAATACTGTGACGAGAAGAGACAATAACTATTCTAACATACATAACAAACATTACATGTCTACATAATATTGGTAAAAATGCTTGCTCTATGTATGTGTCCTGAGGAAGGGAAGAACTGCAAAATAACATTACCCTAGAAGGACTTCTTTGAAAACATTTCAAGGTATTTCACAAACTGCTACAAAAGAAACGTGTGGCAGCTTTACATAATCCATGACCCGAGGGGATATGTGTGGCTTGAATGCCTCTTTCTTACCTTCTCTTCTTTTATGCAAAACTGCTTGTGCACCTTCCTTGACCAAAATTACCTAAAATAAGATATCTTGTATGTTGTTCTCACTAGGTGATCAACTGTCTACTAATACAACAACTACAAGAACATTTTGGTTTACTCAGGAAAGCTGCAGTACATTAGAGGAAGATAATGCACTGGCAGGACTTTTACAGCCTTGATACTGTTATTGAGAGGTGAAACTGTATCTGGTCTTAGTTATACTGTAATGTAATATATCCCACCACTACTTCATCTCTATCGGGAGACACTTTAACTGGGATCTCACAGCATGAAATGATAGACAAAAATCAATCAAAGCTACAACCGTGCGCACCCTCTATGACTGAAACAAAGAGGGGAAGCAGACAATGTTCCTGTTATACATAGCTAACAGTTTGTTGTGTCAAGGGAAGCTGGTTTGTCATTTAAATTGTTATAAATCTCTCAGCTGTTACATGCTCACATGTTTAAGATTTGTGAAAACAAACCAAAGTTATGTGTAAGGCATGGGAAGAAATACTTTATAATGGTCATACAACTAAGAGTCTAAACCCACTGTATAAAACACATTTCAGTCATATTGTGTAGAAAAAGGAAACACTAGATTTGCAAAGCATTTGCAATGCTGAGGCAGTTACACATTCATCAAGCTGCGTAAAGCCTGGACCAGAGGGACAACCTGCGTGCAGCTTTGAATTATTCACAGGCACTTTCTCCAGCCACGAAAACCACTCCATTATCTTCCCATAGATGTGGCCAGTCCACAAGGGATGGTCACATGACACCACCTGCCAGGACCTAATTGCTCTGGGGCCTCTTACTGCACACAGAATGAGATCAACTGACCAGGTTCAAACAGCACAACATAGTAGTGTAGCATAATGTAAATTTCACAGTGGCAGGACTGGTTTGTACACTTTGGTTTAGAAAATAATACTCCTTACAATTCTGATCACTAATTTATGGGGTGAAAATAAGGACAAAATGGGAGATACCATGCTATTTGTCTTCATAATATTGATAAAGACAGAAATAGCTTATTCTTTATTTTATTTTGGCATCCATTTGCCACAAACATAAATTGGTAACTGGATTTACTAGTTGTAACACTGGCCAAAGGCTACAGTTGATGTCAGAAATTATTTGGTGAATCAGATATTACATTTCATAATCACCACCAGTGACTTCTGAAAATCAATAAATTGTACTGTATTAGCTTCTGGCTGTGTCACATGGCAGAATTTAAATCCCAGAAAAATGCAGTTGTATTATCCTTCAATATAAGCCCCTGCAGTGGGTCCTTATGAAACCCTTTCTTATCTTTCATTTTTATTCCTAAATTCCTGCTTATGCTTTTTGTTTTGTATAGAGCACTTAGTAATACAGATTTTTTGCTGTGTAAATAAATATTACTATTACTTCCACCCACATCTGTTTATTGGTTTATTTGTTTGACTGTTGGCAGGATTCTACAAAAGCTGCACTGATTTTCTTGAAACTTGGTGGAAGCGTAGGTCAAGGACTAAGGAAGAATCCAGTAAATCTTTGAACAAATTCTTGAAACATAACCTGGATTCTTTCATTCTTTGTTCTAACAGCGAGAGAGAGGGTGTTTGCCAATACCCCACAGTCCAGCAATTCAGTCAGAGGTACATGGACTCTAGGAGTGCCTGTTCTGGTTATTATTATTTATTTGTGTCACCATGCGTGACTGGCTTGCTGTCTCCTTGGCTTCAAATCAACATCAACACATGAGAGAGATTCCTCTCAGCCATGCACTAACTTACCCAAAGTTTGCCTTCAAAATAAAAAGCGTCCAGCAGTTTGACAATATGATGGTGATTGCAGGAAGCCAGAATGTCAATTTCCACCATGTAATCTTCCAATTCATCTTCTGTTTTTGTGTCAATAACTTTGGCAGCAGCAAGGGTTGCATTCTGTTTGTTCTGAGCCTGAAACCAGCAAAAACATTAAGAGAAATGAGACATAAAATCATAACACAAAACATCTTAATTAGAAAAGTGAAAGAACAAATTAGGATTGCATGAATGTAGTGAGTTGGTCAATATCTTTTTGACACTGCTGCAAAACAAAACAATAAGGCTGGCTTAGATTCTGAGCCATGGTAGTCCTGTGGAGTAACTGCTGAGCAATAACATCCATCAACATTAACAATATCACTTAAGACAAAAGCTTATTTTGAACTACAGCAATAACCACCAAAGCAATTTCATGCCCTATATTGCTTACAGTCAACTTGCACAGCACTCAATCTCTGTAAATACATTCACAGAGCCTTTATGATCACTAGTTATGCTGTGAAAACAGTAGCATTTTACAGACAAAATCCTCATCATCAGTACCCTAATACCAAACAAACTGTGCCAGTAAACCTTTCTGCTTTTCTTTTCTCTTAACCTTTCCTCTTTCACTTAGACAGACCTTCATATGAGATCACATATGACATACAAAGTATTGTTTGGGTTTTATTCCATACAGATATCTTACTATACTTACTATATCATGCTTATTTATAATAATAAATGGATAACACACCTGAATTTTTTCAATTTCAATTCAACAACAGGCTGTAGAATAGACACTTGTAATAAAAAGAACTGTACATTTCACTAAACCTCACATTCTGTCAAACAAGAAGTCAAAGAGTTATTTTAAGGCCAGCTTTGGTCTTAATGTTTATGGATACAGACACAATCTCTGGGAGTTAAGGAAAAAGAAATGGGAGGGAGTGTTGGGAACAACCATTGCAGATTATGTCAGGCCCTATATTTACACATTTCTGACCTAACACACACACACACACCCACACCCCTTGTCCTTTAGTCTTGCTGGGTGATCCCATAGGCCATCACCAAAATGTGACAAATTCATATCAGATTGATGGCAAAGAGAGTGAAGTGATATATTTGTTTTTATCTTCAAGTAAACTTCACCTATGGCTTGTACACAATAAGTACATGACACTACGCGGTGTTATAAAATGACAACCAGGTGCTGTTTTTAATTATACAGACTAGCAAATAACTTGGCTCAGTATATGAATTGTTACAGTAACCACATCAGTCACACCAAAGGTACACGACATGGTTAGAGGGCAAAAGTGTTCATCAGTCTAACTATGAGAACCACCTACCTGTGAGACAAAAGTTGTGTAAGCAGTTCATGGTAACATTTTTAGGCCAAATGAAAAGCTGCCTCACCAGGTGCCGTGCAACTTATCGAGCTATGTGTGTGCAAAGAGTACAATACAGATGAAAAACAGCTGATTCACACTTCGATTCAACCTTTGTCACCCCACCCAAATGAGGCAGTCACCAAAAGCCTGTGAAATAACTGATGACATGCATTCTCCTCCCTACTTCAACAAATATGGGGAAAAAAGGGCAGTACATTGTCATGTGAATATTAATCTGCATCTGTAGTCTTACAAGGCATCAAAGTCTTCTGGCTTCCATCAGTGTTGGGTAATATGATTTGGGATCTGGAAATATCAGAGCCATTGCGTGTATTATTTCATCAACAGAGTTCAAGTAAAGAACAAAGTATGGATTATCTGAAGATAGTGGACTGTTAAATTGAGAGTAATTAAATAAAACTCCTAAATTAATTTAAATGTGCAAGATCAAGTAAAGTGTTTTATCAAGGAAAGCCATTTAACTCACATAACCATGGCTGGATAAAACCATGTAAAGCTGTACAGTAGTGAATCACAACAATCAAACTATAGCTCAAGGAATGACCATCAAACAGTCCTGACCAAATGAAAACCTTTAACTGAACACAGACTTTGCTGTTGGTATATTTATTATATTATCTTATGTTATTCAATGCTAGCTTTGCATAAAACCACAAGTATGCAGAAGCTCACAATGAACTTTAGCTGAAAAACTGTTACGTCCCACAGTAAATTTGCAAAGGCACCTGTTACTTGTTTGGTATTAACAAATTAGGCTACTTGCCCTTGTCTGTGTAAATAAAGGCCCTACCTTGAAATGGCTGATTCTGAGAATGGGAGTGACACATTTATTTGACTTCAAGTGCTCCTGCCCTCAGGAATATTTTACTTTGTGCCCTGTCAACCATAGACAATCCTGTTTAACATTTCTAAGGCCATGTTTATTCTGGTAGTGAACCACGCCTTCAACAGTTTGCCTATCCCTACTCAATGACATTACAAAGTCATCTTTATAACCTGACAATGTAACTGGGCCTACATAAAACCTCTAAGATGGGAAATGTCCCTGAGAGACGCTTCAAAGCTTAGTTACAGCTCCTGTAAACAGCCCTAGGTTGTGTTTTAATGTATTTCCCCACCAGGGGGTTTTAGAAAGTAGTGCATAGGACAGGTAACATTACAGGAGTGTACTGTCATCATGTAGCATGTATTTACCAAGGAAAATAACAGAGAATGGGCTGGCCTAGAGGATGTAGCCAGCCGAGGGCAGTGCTGCTACTATGGGCATGAAAAATGTTAGGTTTAATCCTCTGAATTGAATAAAACGAAATATAATAGAATCGATTACTTTAGAAAATGGACTGTAAAAGCAAAGGTGGGCGTCATACATTACCTTGTACACTTTCCCAAAAGCTCCATCTCCTAGTTCCCCAATAATCTCCCAAATTTCCTCTGGATTGACGTCTCTGTGTACATGTTCGTACTGCTTCTTCTTCTTATCCGGCCCTAACTTGAATATCTTCCGAAAATTGAAGAAAGACATATTCGGATGTGAAGTACAGAGCTGTGGATGCCGACTGTTATTTCCGCCAAGAAAATATAGCGGTTCCCCACGGCGCAGAGTTGAAAAGGCTATCGAAATAGCATGGAGGTATTAGATAGAAACAGGGCTATAGCCATTAAAATGCCCTGATAATAATGTCAGTGTAAGTTTATCGACGCCAGTTTTTTTTCCTTACATCCACATCGTAGCTACCACTAATACAAGATGCTGGTCGAAGGCTAAGGTGTAGAGAAGAGTTCGCTTTTCCGCAGACGCTGGTGTTCCCGATCCAAATGACCGTAAAGTCATGAAGCAGCAGATATCGTCAATTTTAATATTTGCATCATTTCGCGTAAACGTTATTAAGGAAAAACGGACAACCCAGAGGACCTCATGCTTCGCCTGGGTGACCACACAGAAGTTAGCGGACCTGCGCCAAGCTAGCAAACGAGCAAAAAGTAGTTCCGGTACGAGCACTCAAAATAAAACCATTACTAACCAACACAGGTTCGTGTACCAATAATGTTTTAGATTTTTAAAGACTCGTGAGTTAAGTTAGGTAGTTATAAGCAAATAATAGATTTGGGAATCTTAACTTTTAGCATGTCGCTATGTTGATGTAGTATCATGTGTTAGCCACCGTTAGCTTAGCTAGCCGTGTTTTATTGATGTAGCACTAAACGTTAACTCATTTTATACCGTCTTGCTCAGTGCACATATGTTATGAAGACAGGTTGCTGTATGCCAAGATATATAACATATCTTGATAGACTTTTAGTAGCAAAATCACAGAAACACAAAGTCCTTTATGTTGGAGGATAAATGTGTTTGTTTCCGTTGTCACTTCGGGTGTCATTCATTAGCTTAACGCTGCTAGTTAGCGGTATCTGTTTCCTGAATCTCCTCGACAGGACGTAGAGCACAGCGACTCCACTACGCATGCGCCCTGTGTTCCTGTCGTCATACTGAGGCATAAGAAAGGGAAGAAGTTGTTTCACAATTTAACCCGCTTCATGGTAAAAATGAGGCATATGATGTAATCGATCATGTCAGCTTATTCAAAATGCAGTCTTGGAGTGTGAAAGAGTCCTATGTGGCAATGATTTTTTTCCTTTTTCATTTTAGTTTGTTGCAACAGGAGCACATTTACGTTTCTCTGATCAAAACCCTAAATGGTTAAATGAAATAAAGACCTGATAACAACAACTGACAACTTTTCTTTCTTGGATTGTGACCTCTTAAATTGGCAATTTATGAGAATGTCAAAAACAGGAGGAGAAAAAAATCTTATAAAACTCAAGCAATCAGAAGATCACTTTCATATAACATTGTCTCCCTGTTGTCACCATTTATGTAAATACTTGGAACCTGAGTAGATGCACCATTTTGTTCTTTTTTATGGAGTATTGAAATAGTGTTGTGTAGCGCCCCGGTGTGGGTGGTTCTCTAAATGTTATTGTCTTCTTGACTTTTATATGGGCTACTCAAGCATCATCCACTAGGAGGGAGCAAAGTCATTTACCTCATATCGGGTTTATCTGGTCACAAATCCTTAAAGAAAGCTAAAATAAAGTTTGTATTAGTAATTCGGTAAAAGTACAAGTGATGGAGTTAAAGTGTGATGCTTTTCAGTCCACTTCTAAACTTTGATCTCATCATGAAACTGCCAAAAATGATGACTTTATGTTTGTATTTATTTTATTTCATTTATTTTATTTTATTCTGTGGCAGTTTGATTCAGTATGACATATGTGATCGACAATCACCCATGCATGGTCCAACACTAGTCCCATGCAGTGTAGTTGGTCCAGCCTGCAGAAGCGGGACCGCCCCATACATTGACATGCGCTCCGTACTTTGTTGTGAGGTCCGTCCCCCCCCTCCACCCCCCCATCCCCCTTAAGGGAGGAGAAGGCAGATTAAACGCCAGTTTTACTGCGTTGTCATGTTTCACAGCTCAGTCTGAAGGACTTCAGAAGCCGGAGACCGCCTGCCAACATCATTTAATGGAAGCATAAGTACAGAGAGAGAAAAAGAGAGAGAAAGAAAGTGAGGAGAGTCTTTTTTCCTTTTGCAAACTTTGTTTTTTTCCGCTCCGTCCTTATAAGGCTGTCCTGAACACTTTTCGGTATCTAATGTTATTTCATGGGTGAGCATCCTCCTCTATAGCTTTAAAAGTAAGCTTTTTCATCAAGATGCAGCTCCGAACGGTTCTTGACGTGAATGTTGTGGATGTGCAGAAGAGGAGGAATCCATCCAAACACTATGTAAGTCAACGATCTTTCTGTTTTTCTCCTATAATGTTAGTTCACGTGTTGCATACCACCGAGTGCATGGTCTGTAGTGTCATTTTACTGGGCCTTAGTAATCAAATCAAATGGGCCATGAGACGAGTCTCTACGGGACTGCAAAAATCAATTAGTCCATCAGGTAAAATTGGATTAATTAACCTGAGAGTTGGGATCAATTGCCCCATCCATCTCCTGCAGAGGGGTGGCTCCACGAGAGCATATAGGGCACAGACTTTCCCTTGGGATCAAAACCGGAGGTGAAGGTTGACTGGGAAGTCCCCACAAGGGAAGAAGAGGAAGAAAAAATAAAATCTCATTATCTATGAGCTAAGCAACTGAAAATGCTTATCCGGTTTGAGAGAGGAAAGAAGCAACCCTTTGTCTTCTGTCCCCACTGCTCAAGTGTGACTTCCTTCCAGGACTCATGGCACTGGAGCTGGAGACTGCATGGCAACTAATCCTTGTTTACACACATTTGCAGAAGGGGATCATTTCAGAAGGGATGGGAGCCAGTGGCAGGTCTTCAGATTGCAGTTTATATTGCATCAAATCCCATGTTTATGACTTAACTGTAAATCGTGACTGCCCTATACACTGTAGGGACACCACTTGTAAAATCCCCTGTTTTTATTAGCTGTTAAAAGACTAATAATGTTGCATTTAATGCCCAGGTCTGTGTATGAAGGTTGGTTGAAGCCAACAGAATCAGTTCCTGATGTTTCTTGATGTTGCTTTTCTACTAATATTTCTTAATGTACTGTTTTTATATATATTCTTCAGCATGTAAATAGGGTCTTGCACAAACATTAGAGGGGTAAAGTTACGTGTATGTCCTCAAACAGCCTCACTTTGAGCCATGCTGTTACCTCAGTTCAGAGTGTTTGGTCACGCTGTCTGTATCTAATTTGCGAGTTGCTGCAGAACTTCTTCTTTAATGAACTGTGTACAGAACGAAGACAGCATTTTTCAACTGCTAACTGATGTACTTGTAGATTGGCACCATATGTGTGAATTTTTCTTCAGTAAACACTTTGGAGTTTAAATGAAGATGCATTTGTTGAAGACATCTGTTTCCGAATTTCAGTGCATGCACAATTGTTTGGAGGCTCTTTACTGTTGAGGCAAATACAGAATTATTTTTGGTAAACTTCAGAGAAAAGTATTTTGTTCTGTAAATGACTGATGTTAGCCAAGGACAATGTGGTTGCCATTTCAGCTTCTGTATGAATAAATGCTTCCGCCTTTCCAGTATCCCTGGTGCAGATAGAGCAGCATATAACGGGGGCATTATTTGTTTACTGCCGTACTGGATCGGGATAGACAATGTGATGGAAAAATAGAAATACATTACAGAATAGACTACATAATGCATAGACAAATACTCAAATATTCATTGAACAATTGAAAACAACAAAACAGTATATGAAAAACAATTTTAAATACTATATTCAACTACATTTTATATGATAAACAGTGTGTTAGTCTGTGAAATAGTTCCAATCCCTTATGTTTGATGGGTTTCCAGTGTGTGACAAACATAATGAGTTTATTTGACCTTTGATGACCTCCTTAAGTTAAGTCACTCAGGAATGTCATTAGAGGGAAGTAAAGCCAAAGTGAAGCTATAATGTCTTTGGCAAAGTGACGTTGTTCCTAATGGGCTTCTTTTGTTTGTGCTCATCTTTCTTTTACTAGGTGTATCTCATCAATGTGACATATTCAGATTCCACTTCCCATGTCATCTACAGAAGATACAGCAAATTCTTTGACCTACAGGTATGTGACACTGAAAAAAAATTCTGCTTCTGTCACTATTTCTGCTATTTTATCATGTAGCGCTTGCTTTGAAGAGCGCTATATAAAAGCAGTGTTACTTACTGATTCTGGGCAATTGACATTTCACATTTGGCTTTATTTAATTTAATACTGAAATGGAGAAAATTTAGACATGTTTGTTGAAGATAATGCTGTAACACTTTACATTGTGTGATGTGAATGGTCTGAATGAGTTTGGGGTCAGTTTCTGTTCAGTTGCTGGAAGGGAATATGCATAGTGAAAGGCTTTATTTAAGACCAGCAGTGTCTGCACAGCAACAGGCTAATGGGGGCAAAATTGCGGCAGATGCGTCATAGTCATTTGTATAAAATGAAAGCAGGAAATGTGACCTTAGAGTTTTTAGCAGTCTATAGATGACTTCAGCAGAATTTATGGATTTCTAACAGTGAAAAAAAAAAAAAAAAAATCAGTTCTCCCACACACAGGGCTAAAATATATCAGCTATAACATGTTTCAATCCAAACAGAGTTGAGTAGTAATAAGGTAATTGTAACTGACTCAGAACTACCTTTGTAAAGTAATGTACAAACCAAATTACATGCAATCACTGGCATTGACCAAAATAACCATTAAAACTAAGGGTAAAATAATGTGTAGTTGTACACAAAGTGATCGAAGTACACACCCTATTTCTATGGTTTCTAAAATGCAATAAAATCTAAAATCCAGATGTGTTAATTAATTTAAATTATTAAGTGTCAAAACTACAAAGAAAATACTTTCACTGACTCATCATTTCTTGCAAATACCTGTAGTGGATGTGCATGATTATGTCCAGACCTGTTACCAGTTAATCTATTAATTATGGAATCTTCTCTTTGTTTATATTCTATAAACTTGGCAATTGATTTATTTTTTTAGTGTACAAGTGTCACAATCCTTATTTGTTTATAGGAGCAACATACAGTTCAGTTGGTCATGTACTTTTACTAATTAAATAACATTTTGCAGGAATGAACAAATCACAGATTTTAGTTATTTAAGAAATGTCCCAGTTTTTATGGTAATAGAGGCTTGTAAGTCATGGAATAACAAATAAAGCAACATAGTAAAAATAAATCTTGATTTGGATCATTTAAAAAGCAGTGAATTTATCCAATCTTCCTCAGGTAACTAGCCTAATCTTTATTAGGTCGTTAAAACCAAGTCATTGTCAGCTGTTATCCTTGTAAAAGACCTTCTCCTGCTCCTTGCCCTTAGTCAGACTGTTCACTACAGCGCTGATGCTCTGTTGGACTAACTGTGTTTGAAGGCAGCAGAGGAAACCCTTTGTTCTTTGGTCTCTTGCTAATAGCCAGGAAAATTCTGCCCTGCTCATGGAAACAGAGCTTCTCTCCTGTCTCTGTAAACATTAGTGTTACCCATAGAACCCTGCTGCCGGGGTGTGTGCGTCTGGCCATGTTAATCCGTGAAGAACAACAGTCTACAGCTGTCCATACAAAACGGGTGGGGATGGTGGGTTTTAATTGTTCTTATATGAAAATACTCATATAGGTGAAATAGGAAGTGTCTTAGGTGCAGCACAGAACTATCTCCATCTAATTCACCCCAGTATTGAAACATTTTTGGAATGAACAAGACAACAGATAAGGTTAAGATACAGTGACACTAGGTGCTTAAAGCCAGAAAACTAAAAGGGATTTTAAGTGTAAAAAATTTAAAACAAACATGGAATAACTGTTTTTCTTCCCCATTTTGTATCCTTATATCGACACATTTCATGGCCGTTGAGTATTTTCTCCATGATCATTTTTTCATATCTACAATCCTTTATCATGTAGCTCATCGGCCGATTTGTTGAAAACGTTTGTCTCTTTTCCAAGCAGAAACTGAGCTTTTGCTTGTGTGTCTGCCAACTAACACCTACAGTTAGTTCCAAATTCTGCAAAGCCCTCTGTTTCTGCAGCACAATTGCATGTTTTATGTTCACTGTAAGCTGTCAGGATAAAACCTCACAAAGCCTCACAAAATGTGACAATGGCCTCATTTGATAACCCTTAATTTAGAATGAAATGCTTAGTAAGGTCACAAAACATAAAAGGCCTTTTAAGCAATTGCCAATCTTTTATTTATTTATTGTCTAAAAGCAGAGAGGTCTGTATAGCTGGTCATATAAATCCCTTGTCAACAAAAGGCAGCTTTACAGTATGTCTTTTAAAGATGAAGTATCCATTTTCATTGCCAAATGGATGTCCAAAAGTGCACTCTCTGCTAATGTTTTAAACCTCTCACTGGACTCTATAACTCATAACAACTCCTCCGGGAAGTAATTATCATAAATTATCAAAAACCCATCTCCCTTTTATCTGATTTCTTCTCCCCATATCTTTTCTGCTGACCTAAAGTGAGGTTTGCTTTTTGTTGAAAGTGCAGAGAGTTAAGTAGATAGATTCTCTCTTTTAGATCCATTTGTTTTCATTTAGAATAACGCTGAGACTGAATTTTCTGGTGTGCGAGGGAGATGTTTTTGACCAACATGTATTTGACGTGAGCAGAATTGGTCAATGTGTCAAACAGAGTTTACCTTCGAGTGAAGTGTGTGAGGTTTCCCCCCCTCCACACCCTTTAACCACAGAGGACTGAGCACATGGGTCACGGCATTCCACTGGGGGATTGTGGAGTGTGCATGCTGGCCTGGTTTCCTTTTGGACAATAACTTCTCCAAAAATCCCTAAGTCGACATTATTTTTGGATTGGGGAATTGGACCAAGGTCTTTTCTAGCCTGTCTGTGTTAGAATGTGTCTGGCCTACATACCTACATATAAGATTAGCCTTTAATAAGGTTAGTACTGTTATCAAACCTGGGGAGTGGGGAGCATGTAATAGCTGAAAAAAAAGTTGCAGGTTAGTCTCAAGTACAAGAGATATTAACCAGAAGAAACCTAAATGTGAGTTTTAGATTATAAAATGATATGTAGCATTGCATCAATAGCATTGCATGCATAAAAAATTTAGTTTTTACTGAATGAGCAACAATTTCTGTCCAACACGGCTGTTGCACTATAATCTCTTTGCAGTAAACAACGGTGAAGTAGATGTCAAAACACAGCCCAGAGATGGAATTGGATTGTTTTCCCACTCAAACATTCCTCCCAACTCCCCCTGTCTGAGATTCCTCTCAGAAAACTGTCTTTGTCCGATACACAGTGCACTATCTCTCTTCCCAGCTCTCTTTGTCAGTATCACCCTCCCCATTCCTGTCAGTGCAATTAAGTTTAAATGCTTGAAATGATTGTCATTGTGTAGTACAGACACTGTATGGGGTTTTAAACATTACCATCATTAACATTCACAGTGTCACGATGCTAAAAGACACATATATTGATATGATGACTGAGTGCACTGTCTACTACACTGACCCTCAGCTGTTTTTAAAGTGCTAATTGTTGAGTGTGGAGAAGGAGACTAGGAAATGTGATTACATCACTGCACCTGTTGCTACACTGACATATTCATTTTCCCACTGGAACCCTAGACTGAAAACTGTAGCTTGCAGGGTTTGGGAAAGTAATATATTGTAAATACAACATTGTCGGCCAAAAGTCTAAAGCCCCTAAATTGAAGGTGAAGGAAATTTGAGAAATTTCTGCTCTCAGCGTTTTGTTCCACATTATTTCACTGTTGTCATAGAAACAGCTTTCACACCTGTCCTGTGGAGCACTGAGTGTATCCAGGCGGGTCCCCAGGGCGGATGTCATCATCGCTTCTGGATGAGAAACCTCTAAGTCAGGCGGGGCGGTTTCTGAGGTGCTGAGTGAACACTCCCATCTTAGAGGGAGTATATTACTACATCCAGCTGGGAAACTGATAACATGATGAGTGTGCAGACAGTGTGTCAGACAAACAACAAAATTGCCAATGTACAGTAAAAAACTGTGATTTTTGAAAATTATACTCCAGGACTTTAATTGTATAGTTACTATAATGTCCAAAGGAAAACAGTCTGGTTTGAAAAGGAACATTAAACTTCATCATAGTAGGATCAGAAATCTCACCAGGATATGTTTATGTGCATTTCTGCCTTTTTAGGCAGGTGTGGTTAACCAGTGCTGTTTTTATACTCAGCATTTTACTTCACCCTTAAAACACAATAATGATGGCAGCCGTCTTCAAAGGAAACCATTCTGTGTTAGCTGTCCATATTCCAGAGGAAGGGGGAAATGCCAAGCCCTGAAAGAAATTTTGAGTTTTAGCAAAGGCAGCACATGTGTACAGAAAAGGCAGAACCACAAGAAGAGAAACCAAACCTCTTCTTACAGGAGAAGTCTCACAAACAACTCCTACAGGCCCAGACAGAGTGGATCCAACCCAGAGCAAAGCTGGTTCTGTTTGTCCACCTGGTCCTTTTTGGCTTGGTCTATGGACCAGAACTAGTTTTCTGGACTCCTCCTCCCAGTTTAGTGTGCTTTAGTTTAATGCTCACAGTCATTGTTGTTTAACAGAGCACATCTGGAACAAGGCAAAGCAGAGTTAAGGCAGAGTTACATCTGGATTTCAGTGTACTGTTTCTGTAAGATGCTCTCATGTGCCTTCAGGATTTTATCATGATTTATTTGATGAGGAAACTAGAAACATTTGACCATGATGCTTACAGGCACATACACATTTGCAGAGCATGTTAATCCAACACTCATTAAAACGTGCTCATACATCATACATCATACATAACACAGCACATGTTGCTTACACACTTGGGAAACATGTTCTCATATACAGTATCCAAGAAGACGCATAAAAAAGTTACAAACTGCGACAGTGTGTAGGATGGATTGTATGCTGTCTTCTTGAATAGCTCTCAAAGGTGTCATTTTCTCCATAATTCTTTTTCAATTTAGTCCCATATCTCCAAATAGGCAGGCATCTCAAGTGTAATTCACTTGTACTTTTGTGTGAATAGATCTTGAATAAAGAGCACCACATTATCTACAGGGATGGACTCTTAAGCTCCTTATGTGGAACTTGCTTTTGAGGCTTTTGAGGGTTTTCCCGGATAATATGGGTGACGCAACCTTGTCTGCTGCACCACAGATCAAAGTGATCCCACTGTTAGTTACACGACATAGTAACTGTTCTGAAGATGTATAATTACACCCCATATTACATTCATGTTACAGGGAGGTCTTCTGTTACTGGAGTTTATACCCCCATGTTGTCGTTCTTCCAATCTCAGATCCTGTCACTTTGAACTTTCTCTGATAATCTTGTGATAGATTAAAGACAGTTCATGTGGTTTAGCCATAAAACAGTCAGAGGACAATAATTCTTTGCCATTTCTTCTTTTTACTACTCAACTACTGTATCAGATAAGGTTGTTTTGAAGTTTTACCACTTAGTCCATGGTTTCTAATCCTATGGCTCCTTCCTGCAGATGCGAATCCTTGACAAATTTCCAATCGAAGGAGGACAGAAGGATCCCAAAAAGAGGATTATTCCATTTCTGCCAGGTAAGAAATGTTCACAATACAATATGGCATGATTTACAACTTATTCATTCATTCATTCATTTTCTGAACCCGCTTTATCCTCACTAGGGTCACGGGGGATTTACAACTTAATTTCACTTTAATTGTATATGAAGTGTATTCTCAAGGCTCAAATATTACATATATTATATTATATTATATTGTATATTCTCAAAGGCTGAATTATTAGCCGCACAAATGCCTTCAGATATTTTCAAGAACAGCAAGCAAATGTTTGTCAGTCCTCCTACATGCTCCATAGCATGGCCTACCACATTGCATTATGTTATTAACTACCATACTCCTCCCAAGCCAAATCAATTTGTGGCCTGCCATAGCAGTAGGAGTATGGCAGAGAGGGATTTGTCTAATCTGATAAACTCATTGTGGCCCAGAGCAGAGGAGAGCGCAGAAGAGTCCCTTTGTTAGACAAGCTTTACTGCTCAAGTCTGCCCAGTGCTGTTTTGATCTTCTGTTAAACCCACCTTTGGGCTGATCTATATGCCTTTACACACAACAAACAGCACACACATTTTCACTGCTCAGTGGGCTTTCTCACCAATATTAATAGCTGCTTTACTGAGAGGTTTAACTTTTGAGAAGGCAAAAATATATTTACTGCAGCCATCTTTGAACATTTAGATTGGAGAAAATCTTTTTGGAATTTTATGTAGGATTGTTGAAAAGATATATTCTAATCTCTCTGCATGAGCCCCTTAAAAGTGTGTTTGAGCAACAATTCTGTATATTTCACCAGGTAAAGTTTTGTTTCGGCGAAGTCACATAAGAGACGTAGCTGTCAGACGACTGAAGCATCTGGATAACTACTGCAAGGTACGACAAAGGCTATAAAGACAGAAACAAAACTCAGAATAACTGAATAGTTTTATCTATTATTTGCAAAATTACAGATGGGTTTCTTGGGTAAAAAATATTGACTACTCATTCTTTGGTTAAGTGTTGGCAGGAACAGAATTGATCGGGGTTTATGGCCACTCCCTGTGAGAAATTTGCCACAGAAAATTCAATGCAGGCCTCAGCATTTATCTTCCCCGCCAGCCTCAACAGGAAAGAAACAGCTCTATCTGCATTGGTCATTTCCTGTCACCAATGTAAATAGCCGGCTTATAAAGGAAACAGGGGAAATGGGGGCACACAGGGGTAAAACAGAACCCGAAGAGCAAGAATGAATCAGCAACTGTACTCGTAGCCCTGAATGCAGATGACTGCCTGACCTTCTTCTGTTCATTAGGTCGAGGAATGTGGTGCAGGTGCGGTGCCAAGTGTAGCAACAGTTTCATTTAGAAGAACTGAACTAGATTTGCTGTGAAGGCAAGAGACTTAAAGGAAAGCCTGTCTTGAGAAAACAAGATTTCTTTTTTAATATTGTTTCTGACTCGCGTGCAGTGGGCTGAACCATCCCTTTTTGAATGTATACATATGCAGCTGGGACTGAGGTTTGCTATATCACCCCTGTGTGTTTTCCTTTGTGCTTCCCTCACTCTGAGCTCAGAACTGTCTTCCTTCCCCTCCACACCCTCCACATCTCCGCCTGGTGTGGTCTTCCCATCCTACTGACGTACATACAATGACTAAGAGTTACAAAAACTGGTTACTCATTGCCATTCAAACCAAACTTAAGCACTTTTTTTACCTTTAAATAGTGCTGGGCAGATTGACCAAGCATTTATAAGACACTATTTTTTTGTGTTTGGTAGTTTTACAGTATGTTAATGTGTATTTATATTTCATGACTAGGCCTTTATATAGGTTTTTGTGGCTTATTCTCCTGTTATTGGTGTCTGGAATATAAAATATTTCAATTTCACCATGTATATAATAGAGGCTTTACAATAAGATTGCCTATTTTTACTGTGAAAACTATAATGAAGAAAAAACAGAAAGTGAAAATGTTTAACACCATCCACTAGTTCGCGGATCTGGAGGGAGTTCGCCTCAAAAAATCTGGTGCGTTTCTTCGTAACACCTAAGAAGAAAAGTAAGCAGTTAAACAGACAGCAGAAATGTGGGAGGGAATGTGGAGAATTTGATGTAGATCACACACGTCTTTTGGAAATGTGATAAAATAACTGTGTTTTGGGAGATGGTGTGTGGGGTGCAACATCAAATAATGGGGTATGAGATTCCAATGTGCTGTGATGTAGTGTTTGTGTAACTTGTCTGATGGAAATGTAGTGGGAAACGACATATACTTGGTTAAAATACTTTTGGTGGATTGCAAAAAAGCTATTACAAACAACTGGGCAAAGACAGAACCACCAACGGACCAACCGATGGATCACAATTATTGAGGGAATATATACAATGGAAAAAATAACTCACAAACTGCAACTACAAGAGACACAAATGGACAAAAAATGGAATAAATGGACTGATTACAGAACCCAGAATAGTGGAAGGACTGAATAATGTGAATGTAGTGTTGTGTAGTGTATCCAAGCAAGGTTTGTTTGTTGGTTTTTTGTTGTTTTTGGTGACTGTGTTTATAAAATTTCAATAAAAACTTAAGTGAAAAAAAAAGTTTAACACGGCTACAACCTGAACGCTGCATCTTAAAAATAAACAAGTAGTTCTATAAAAAAAACTATTAACTGTCCTAAAATGCCAAGGTGCATTACATAATGAAATACATTAGAGGTTTTACTGATGGTGGATTTTTAAAGACTGATATAGGCAAGGCAGGTTTATTTATATAAGACATTTCATGTACAAGACAATTCAAAGTGCTTTACATAAAACATTAAAAGCATTACAGCAGGGAAGCAATAAAAAGTATAGGCATGAGAAAAAAAAACAGACAAAAAAAAAACAACATAAGTTTTATATGTACAGTAGTATAGTTTGAAGATATAAACTGGAACACAATAGAAGAATAGAATAGAATAGAATAGGCTATTGTCTGCTACTCTAGCACTGAACGTCATTGTCAGAGCAATTAATCAATAAATCTGAAACTGAATATCACATTAAAAATAAACAAACAGCTGATTGTAGGTTAATTTTGTTAAAGTTGAGACACATAATATTATAAAACTTATGGAGCCTAGTTCTGCAGATACTGACATTGTGCAAAGTATTTTATCGGCACCAGTATATCAGCCATGACAAGACATTAACCCTACACCATCTGTAAGAGAATCATGTCTTTACATATAGTATGTGGATTCTTTCTGCATTCATAATGTCACACAGAGAGTGAGCAGTGGTAATTGACTTTGATGTTATGAGTTATGAGCACTTTCAGGAAGTCTAAGCACTATAATACTGTATATGATTTGCAGCATATTGAAGCATTGCAGCTGTTGTTTGATCTATGCTACATTATGATCAGATCGTGCATGGAATCAAAACTGATATTCTTGTTCCTCTACTTTATCGCCCACTGTTACCTTTAAAGTATTATGTTCTTTACTTGCCACAAGTAGTTCAAGTCCTCCTTTCCTTCCCACAGGCTTTGATGAAGCTTCCCTCCCACATTTCCCAAAGTGAGGAGGTTCTTAAGTTCTTTGAGACCAAGGCAGAGGATCTCAACCCTCCTGCAGAGTGAGTAACACTTACTGAACACTTTAAGTCACAAAATATCACGGAACACCAACATCCTTACTATTAGATACCAAACATTGCCCTCTTGTGGGTGGGTTTCAGATTGTGTGTTTGTCCCCTTCAGCAGCTGGGATAGATGTCTTTAAACAACACCGACATGGCTTTGTTCCGCCTCAGACATGATTGATTGATTTTGGAGGAGAGGCACTATGTTTTATTAATAATGATTTCTTTGAGGTGACACCTGAACCCAGAACGAATGCGTAAGGCTCAGTGGTGTCATAAGAGTACAGATGAGTTCAAGTTGCAGGGCAGATGAGGCTCTCAGTCTGGTCATTTGTCATACTCACTTCAAAGTCAGTGGAAGTAATTATAGACGTGCCCCTGTTGAGTGGGTGCTGGATTATTTTTGTTTAAATCATATTCCTTGTATTGGATTTGTCTCCAGTTCAATTTCTTTGAAAGCGCCAGTTTTACTCACCACTGTGTCCAAAAATCACTTCCTTATTAAGACACGAGTTTGAACTCATCAAGCCTGTCTGAAGAAGAAGAATGTGGTCGAGTAACGTCTTGAGTGGGCTCCCCACTACCACCAGGCTAACCACCTCTAACCCCAACACATATACAAGTTAATCCCACTTCAAAGTGAGATCCTCCTCCAGTCTCCCTGCACAGCGCATATTGAGATGTTGAGGTCGGGAAGCCATGCCACCCAAGTGCTGAGTTCACTGTCCTGAACGTAGAAAATCCACACTTAAAAATGACTTTTAAGAAGGAAAAGGAGACAAAGGATAAAGACTTCTGAATATTTTTTCTTATAATTACAGAAAGTACAACCCCATTGTGTCAGATGCACAAAAAACACTGTTTATGGGGCATAAGACGGTATTTGAAATCTCTTTGACGAGACATTTTAGAGACAATTGAACAGATTAGTGTTGCTAAATGACCCACATTTTTACTTTTAAATTCATTATTGCTTTAGTTGGACCATAAGGGATTATCCAAAATAAGGAGCGACTTCATATTGAAATAAATGTTGGAATGGCAATCAATTAAAGTTTGCTCTCTGATGGGACATTACTGTGTTTTGACCCTTATTCATTAGCGCTTACCTACACAATGTAAATTATCAGAATGACTGCAAAGCTACCACTATTAAGTTCTATTCTCACTAGAGAGGTATTTGAAATAAACATGGAAATATAAGCAACATATTTAGAACTTAAAGACCTAAAATGTTTTTGTGGTGGCTTCTAAATTATTTTTTCATCTAAACCTATTCCTTCCTAAGTGATTTATGATGATTTATTATTCATCCGCTGCATTTTGCTTTTTTCAGTGATAATCATGTACTTCCTATATTTAATTTAGTGATCATGCAGATGCTCATTCATGCTCAGAGTAAATTCACAAGTTATTATATCAGTAACTGAATGCAAAAACAAACGTCTTCAACCACTGTCATTTGTCAAACTACGTGGGTTTCAGAAGATGACGGTTTTTATGAAGGGTCAAACTTGATGCTCGTGGAAAAACTGAGAAACTGTTTTTTTTGTAATTTTTTATTTACAAATTTTTTTAATTTTTTTTTTTTTTTAGAAACTTATTTTTGAGAACTTGTTTTTTTTACTGGAATTATGTACATGTATTGAGAAGATTAGTGTTATCAAATATTTTAGATTAATAGATGCTTTTGGTTGAAAGCGACTGTTTGGGTCTTTGAAGGAAAAGTAAGTTTTAGGAAAAAGAAAATCAGTTTTTCTCTGCTTATAATAACTGAAATCCAGTGTCCTCATTACTTCAGTGTTTAAATACATGGCTGATCATACATGACTAATTTCATGATCTGCTCAAGGACTATTTTCTCCACAAGCAGCACTATTCCTACCAATTACAGTTTAATGCTTTCCCTGCATAAACTGAAATGGTTGCTATTGCCATCTACTGGTCAACTGATGTCACTGCACCAAATTAGAAAAAGGAAAATTAAATTCATGTGGTACGTTGTTTGGTCACAAGAGGGAGCCTTGCATAGTTAATATAATTGCAAGAGAAGATTTTTTTTCCCCCGCTTTGTGGCATCAGAATGCACTAATCGAAGCCAGAGGTTGTGTGTGTCACAGACATATGCTTTCTAGCAAGGGAAAATGTTTTGTTTTTATGGCTTGATTGGCCTCCTAAAATGATCATAAATTCAATTTCAAAGCTTTGTTAAAACTGTACTGCTTTGACCCCTGTGGGAAATTCCTCAACAGTTGAAGATGGTAGTGAAATGCTAGTAAAAATGTTTTTTCTTTTGTCAAGACTCAGGTGGGTGATCAATCATTTCCTGGCTGATACGTAACTGGAACTGTTTGATTATGCATTATTCTTCCAAATAATTTATATGCAAAAAGTGTGAGGCCTTTTAAAAGTTTCTTATATCTTGTTATAAACTGAGGGTGGAAGTGAACTGTTTTATAAAACCACTATAAAACTTGCTTTGGAGAAATAATAAAGGCTGAATGATAAACAAATATATACGGCAAATTGGGTCCCTGTCTGTAGCTCCAATTACAGGATATGACAGAAGGAATATTTAATTATAGACTTGAAACTTCTTCTATGTAAATTAATCCCACTGGCAGATACAAAACATAAATAAAGCTTTTCATAAACTCCAGCACGTAATTGTGCTCAGGTGTAAAGTTGTTTAGCCCCCAAAAAATTCCACACACAGGTAATTACAAACCAAGTGATATCGTACCTGCAATGTAACTTTGCATAGCATTATATTTTTAGCAAGTGATAAGAAGTTTTTATTTATTTATTTATTTATTTATTTGCACATCACAAACAGCAAGGGAAAAAGAATAAATAAAAAAATATTTTCATGCAAGTAACACCATTGTGCAGGAGAGGATAGAAGCCAAAAAAGACTCATATAAATACCTCCCTGGAAATAAACAATACACAGAAAAAAAGAATAAAAATACAATTTACTGAAATAATAATCTAAAAAAAAAAAAAATACAAATACAAAACTAATAACATAAAGCCTTTAATTTTTTCATAAATTAGACTCCTCTCCAGAGGCTTTTTAAATAACGATAAAGAAGACGTTGATTGAAGTTCAGGTCGTAGATTATTCCAAAGAAGTGGCCCACAATATTTTAGAGAATACACAGTTATATTTTACTGATCCTCATGGGTAATGCGCTCTTTGCATCTGATACGTCCTAATATGGTAAAGTGTCTAATTTTATGGCCACTACCACGGCCATGAAATATAACAATTATTAAAAACATGTGTATAAAAGCATCACCTCCAAGTTTTCTCTACTGGTAAATGGTTCAACCGTACCTATTTCTAGCAAAATATCCCAACATTGCCTCTGTTACAGTCATTTTAAAAGGAGTAGTATAACCATTTATTTATTTTATATTAGAGCTTTTATTCAGTTTATGTTGTTGGTACAGAATTATAATCTGTCTCATTTGCCCAGTTTGACAAAATCTGCAAAGATTTCTGCAAAAATCCAAAGGTGAGCATCTCTACTCCCTCCTGACTGCAGTCTAAAACAATCACTATTGCTTGCTTAGGAATGAGACTCCACTTGCATTAACAAACAACCAGTTTGCAGCACAACACAGGCAAGGAAACAGCTTAAAACCTTTAAAACCTCAGCCTTAACCATTGCCACCCCCATCACTACTCCTAACCATGTCTGTAAAATACAGTGATTAATATATGGATACCTCTGTTTGTCTCCAGATGGGAGGTAGGTACACACATAGTAATTGTGTAAACATATTTTTCATCCCTGTGATTAATACAAGGACTCCCTCATGCATGGACTAAACTGTAACAAGAGACGATATAATTGTTTTAAAGTCTTTTGTTTTACAGCCTTAAATTTAATATTACAACAGTGTTTCACCACAAGGGAAGTTATTAGTGGTTGATTTGTGGTCAGATTACCATTCTTTTCCCCTTACATCATTGTGAAATTATGACCAAGCTTTACTTAAAATTTGGGGCTTCACTTTACTGGACTGGTGTGTGTATTTGTGTGGATATGAACGAGCAGATTTCTTACTTTTCTTAAGTTTATTCACACTGCTCTTTTTCTGTATTCAAACCAGACGTCCAATCTGTCAGAGTGATTTCCTGTTCAATGATGTTGACCTATTGACCCGTGAGTTGGAGGTAACTCCAGCAGAGGTTAATCTTAGGTCATCTTTGGACAGCAGTGTCTGTGTAATGTATACACGTAGCAGGGCAGATACTTCAGTCCTCTGGCTTGGCTGAGAAATGTGAGCAAAGGACTAATATCTCACACATTCCATTTCTAATAGGCCCACCTACAAAGAGTGAACTGCAGTTATGTGCAAACAGATGGTTATTCTCAACTGAAGCTCAGGATGGACTCTCAGGGGTTTAGATTTTTAATGATGTGTTCAGCCCCTCCACTGTATGAATATGTGTGCTGAATGTGCATCTTCTGGCATGGCACATTATAAGGTTAACGGAATACAAACTGTGAATCACTCCACTCCATTTTCTTGTTAAGCAAATATTAAACTTTGCCCCCAAAACGCAGGCACCAAGTCTTAAAAATTTAATAGCGTTTGGACATATTTTGCTTCCCTTAACTTCCACACATCTATTAGATTTTACTAGTGATAGGAGGAGGAAAGTGCACAGAGCCAGAGTTGTGTGCTCAGTCTCCTCCTGGGAAGAATATTATTCCAGCTCTGTGCAAAGGGTCACTAGCGAGCAGGGCAGGTCAAGCATCTACTTTATCCCCATCATTTCTCTTCAACCCTCTGTAGCCCTTCCTTCAGTTTCATCTCCACCCTAGTGGATTTTGGCAAAATAAACAAGGCATTCATCATTTAATGCTTGAGAAATGCGTTATTGTGTCACATGGTTTGGCTTGTTGGGCTATTCAGCAGCAAGATAACAGTATAACCCTCATTCCAAAAAAAAGTTGGGGTACTGTGGAAATTGTAAATAACAACAGAATGCAATTAGTTGTAAGTCTCATCAACCCATACATTTTAGGCAGAGAAAGTGTATTGTTGACAGCAACGCATCTCCAAAAAAAGTTGGGATAGGGCCATGTTTACCTTTTCTTTTTAACACAAGTCCATAAACATTTGGTAAGTGACTAGAACAGCTGTTGTTCTGTTCTTGTCTGACATAAGATTGTGGCTGCTCAACAGTCTTAGGTCTTCTTTACCATATTCTTCATTACATGATATGCTACATTGTTTCCCTCATTTAAAGGTAGGGGAGCATTTTTGACTATATTCCTTAAAATCCCCTTCACACCCTGATTGCGACCAATTGATTAAATGCTCCAACACAAAAATAAAAAATTTTAGTCACCTGTGGAATGGACAGGACTGAAAAAACATCATCCAATCATTTTAACCATCCCATCAAAATGATTGAATGGTGACATGTCTATCAAACTCAACTGCTATTTGTCCCTCCCCCTTTCCCCCTCTGGTATTAAACGTTACTCTGGAGGCGTGGCTTCAGGGGGAAATCTGAAGGAAGGGGTTTGGACTTTTGAATTGTGTATTGTCAAAATGTAGCTGCTCGAACCATTTCTCCAGAATCTCCTAACCTGCCTTTAAAGATCAAGACTGCTGGTAGGCCAGTTCAGAAATGATAGAAGTCATCCAGCCCAAATTATACTAAACCAACAGCAAAACGTTCTTCTACTACGAAGCCATTCTGCTGTAATACATGCAGTTTAGCATTGTCTTGCTAAAATACTCATGGCCTGAAAAAGACATTATGAAGCTGAGATCATATGTTTATCTCAAACCTGTATAGACCTTTCTGCATTGATGGTACCTTTCCAGATATGCAAGCTGCCATTGTATAGACACTAATGTACCTCCATACCATCACAGATGAAGGCTTTTGAACTTAGCACAGATAAATCAAGATAATTTTTTTCTTAATATAATACATGTTCTCATTTTGATATGTTTTCTATGCTCTACTGGAAATAAGATATGGGTTTATGAGATTTGCCTCTCATTGCATTATGTTTTATTTACTTTTTTTTTTTTTCTAAATATCTTATTATTTCACAAAAGAAAATCATCCAGATACAGTACAAACATAATGATACTGGGTCTTACATTTTGCAATTCTCCTTTGTGCACTCTTCCCACCCCCCACCCCTAAAGGAATAAACCAACTAAACACACTCAAAAGTAACAGGCCCAAAACATTTTATTTACGTTTAACACAGCATCCCAACTTTCTTGAAATCGGTGTTGTACATGTCATTGCCTAAAGAACTACTACCGCTTGCTCTTTTCATTATCTAGGAAAGAATATGGACATTTCAAACAGTACATGGCATTAAAGTTGTTGAGAGTTGAACACCTACTACACATTTCATTCATCCTTTGGAAACCCATGATCTGGGTGTAGAATTGTCTGAGACAAACCACAGCTGTGTTTGTGTTGCCGTAGATTCATTTCTCATCTCATAGACAGTGATGATAGTCAATAAGCTGTGGGTGTGTGATAATTTTCTTCCACACTATGAACATTTCAATAAGATATAATATAAACATTGTTTTCACTGTGTCCAATTTTGTAGAGTGTTCATTGTTGAATTTATTATTTTTTATTTTAAAATCAAGGAAGTACATATTTTATGGTTTTAATGAGCTGAGCAGAGCTGTAAGCTATTACATGTGTGATCTGAAATGTCTCATGCTTGTTCTTGCATCTGGAAACAGAAACACTTGGTGCCAAAAATGACTTTATCTTAAGTAACAAAGGAATATCATTATGGGTAAAAAATATTTTGATTAAACATGGGGTGTTGCTGTGCTTAAACTACCCTAGTCTTTTTAAACTGCTTGCCAGAGACTGACATATATTATTGTTTGAAATTGCAGTGATATTAATGCAAATGCAAAGTTATGTCAGCTAAATCTAAACATCAGTGGCTCATGTTATTCTGAATGACAGGGTCAAATCTGAGTTAAAGAGCCTCGTTTGTACAACACTCTAACATAATATATGTCTGCCATGGCAATAAACTGGTGTCCGTAGAGCTCAGAGGGTTGACAAACCGGCTGTAACCTAGAAAATGCCGGACAAGGCTTATCCAAACATGTACTCATATCCATAACCGACTGTGGCTCCAGTCCTGCTGCTGCCCTCTCTAGAGAGCCAGGTGTCTGTTCCCATCTGCATCAAACCTCAGCTTCTCCTCAGGGCACTTTCTCTGCAGGTCTGTTAACTAAATGGGGACATGAAGCCAGCCAGCACTTCCTAAAATATGTATTGATCTGCGTATACATATACTATCAGTACATGCACGCAAAGATAGTGTCAAACATTGGGATATACTTGGAAGTCTTTATACATTTCCCATTACACAGTATAACACATTCCCATTAACTTGTGTAAATAACTCTGTGAAACATCATTATGTGCAATATGAAATGAGGCATAGTCATTTAAATTAACCTGAAATAATTTTAATGACTGATTTATGTTTCATTTATTTGCATGGAACTGACTCATTTCTGTCAAACGAATGTATTTTTGTTGGCTGAATAGATATAACTGTGTCAGAAATGATCAAAGTTATTCAGTCTAAATTATATTAAATCAACCGCAAAAGGCTTTCTTTTAATTACAAGTGTTTATAACATGTTCACGCAAAGGTTTTTTGACTGCAGGAGAATATATTTAGAGTTTACTCATCATTTGTGCAAGATACATATACATATTGGGGAGAGGTGAAATAATATCTTCCCACCCAATAAGCTGCAAAGATTTGGAGCTTAATGTGAGTTATTTCTACATATGTAAGTCTGAGTCTAGACATGAGCTGTGGTCACAAGGGGATTATGCTTTCTAGTGAAAATCTATTAATGTTTCCCCTTTTTTCGTGTATGAAGGTTGATTTGTTTTGTGCAGGAGTAGGTGGCACACACAGACATACAAAATATCCTTGTGTCTCTTTGCCGATGAGCGTCAAAGCACAGAGGGGGTTCAGTGACACTGATGGAAATCCATTCGGTGTTTGTTACAGTTGAGACATTAGAACAGAAAGACGCTTTCACATCTAAACATGAATGAGACTCATCGGGGGATATGATACTGTTGTCAATTCACTAAATGCTGTTTTGTTAAACGGAGGCAGCTGCATACAGCTCTACAAACAGATACGAACACACATGGCAGTATATAGTACAAAAAGATTAGCTCATTTGCTCTATTACTGTCCTTGACACACTCCCTAACACACATACCCATCCTCCACACGCCTGTATGTGACCCACCCTATCCCCCTCCCTTAATAGTGGGTCAAGTTCTGCATGCATTCTCAACGGGGGTTTGGCTGGTACTCGTGTGCCAACTGTCTTAGGATTGTTCCAGGGACTGAGTTGTGACTGGTTACTGGTTTGATCAAATCTGATTTACACACACTGACCATGAGTCTCTGGTGTTGTTTCTTTTTCAGAGACTCTGGAGGCTCTGGCAAACGTAAATCAGGTAAGGAGTATTAATCTCATCTACAAGTTAGTATTGACTTTATTTTACTGACTTGCACTTTAACCCTTTCATGCATGAATTATGAGAACCTTAGTCAAGATTTTTTTTTCTGGAGTGTTTTTATACCTCCGTAGGCATAAAAAAAAATTGCAGTCGAGTGTTTTTTTTTTCATGGAGTTAAAAAAATGTCTGTGCATTTAATTTTTTAAGTAAAGAAACATGTATTTAAAACCCAATATCAGAAAGTAAAATGAAAACAATGAAATAAAAACATTTTTAAGGCTGCTAATTTGATGTTTTCTCACATTTTAACATACTCTAATGCTAGTTATTACGTCGTATAATATGCAAAAAACAACTATTTTTGTCTAACAAATAATTGATTTACATTTAAACATGTTACTGCAGATCAGGCTTATCAAGAACAGCAAAGTTATAGTAATGGTATGAATTGCAGCGTATTATGGGATGTTGCATAAGTGTCCACTGTGTTGGCTGAAATGGAACTAAAACAACAAAACCTATAAATATACAAGAGAACAGCTGGAGAATAATTGTCCACTGTAGTGACCACAATGCATGAAAGGGTTAAAGTAATAGTTTGGTATTTTGGGATTTATTCATTCTCTTTTCAGGGGTAACATGAGAAGAATGATGCTACTCTTAGATCTGTTGATTGTATATCCTACAGCCAGATGTTTAGTTTACAAAATTATTAAGATGGGGAGCAAGGGAAACAGCTAGCACACCTCTTTGTGAAGGTGGAAAAATAAAAAAAATACCCTTCTAGAATTATCTCCACTGTCATAGTGGTGATAACAAGTGGTGTTACTGGGAGTCCTTCATGCAAGTCCCAGTAACACTACAAAATGTTATTGTCATGTATTAATCATGACTTAAAATGATGCTAGGAGGCAGATTTTCTTACCTCCAGGCACTGCGAGATGAGCTTTTTCCCAGTACATCATTTATTTCTGTGACAGACGTCAGGTTAAAAGTGCAGCACATGTCCAAACATGCCTTGTCAAACTAAATTAGAAAAACGTTCATGATATCACATTATATCAGCTCAGCCCCACCTGTTTGTGGTGCTATGCTGTGTACTGTGTATATACACTCTGGCTGCTGAAGTGATGTCTGTGTGTGTGAGTGCAGTGAAGACAGAAAGACTGAGTGACTCAGCTGAGCATGGGGACGCAAGCGTAGGAGGAAGCAGAAAAAGTATGAGAGGGGTTTAGTGAACAGCTGTTAAAGTGATGTGTATTGGTGCACGCGTATCTGTGCGTGCAGTCTTGGAATACCCACTTGCATTACTAAATTACACATTAGTCCTGCAATCAGATGCAAAGTTGCTGCGGCTGTCCTTCCTGAAATCTGCCACATTTACGTATAACATAGCTGGGCAGTGACCATTTAAGTAAATGACCTGTAAGTTAATTTGCTGTGGGTGATCCGCTCTAAAGTAAGGCTGCACTGGCATTGCCTCCAAACGAAATGAGACCCCAAACTAATTTCATTATGTGTTCCATGGTATTGGGGCTTTATGTAACACAGAATTCCAGCTACACTGAGAAATGGAAAAATTGTCTTATTTCAGCTGTGTGTGTGTGTGTGTCAAGTCGCCTAAATTCAGTCTGCACAAGATATTAGATGGGTTTCCATGTATATTGGGAGCTTGGAAACTTGGTCAAACAGTTTGTGGGCAGAGTTTTAACAGATACCCAACTGTTTAAAACTCTATAGTTTGATTCTATGTATGTCTATAATTTCTAAGATACTAAGATAATAGTTCTGGTACATAGCCTGGCCAGGAAAATAAGACCCCTCATAAATAGTTCAGACCCTTCCTCTGGATAATTACAGCACTGATTAATGTGTTTCAGTTCTTTAACCCTTTAACTGATGCACTGAGTTGAGTAGCTTCTCATTTCTTAAACAACCATCAGTTTGATTGAGAACATAAAGGCTGGACTGTGTTTCAATGGTAAAAGGACAGGGTGAGAAGAGAAAAGGATGAAGGAGGAAGTGATTACCCATCATGCCTAGTGCCTACAATACAAGCCTGTAGAGCAGGGGTGTCGAACTCCTCAACTATAACCTATAATTACTTTTTCTCTGTGTTTTAGTGCAATAAAAAAAACTTTTATTATATTATTATTATTATATTATTATTATTATTATTATTATTATTATTATTATATATTTATTTTATTATTTTATTATATTTAATTATGAAAATATTTACATTTACAAACCATCCTTTCACAAAAAACACATGAATAACCTGAAAAAAAATAAAATTTTGTGAGAAAATTAAATGCAGTTTTAACAATATTATGCCTCAACTTAAGCGCATTACACACAATCTTACATAAACATTTGGTAACAGGTATAGTATTGCTAAAAATTTGGAGTTTGGAACTAAAAAAAGAACAATTTCTCATTCAATTTCTCATTTGCCCAGGTCATTGTTCTTCTTGGTAGTTCTTCGAGGTTCAACTGGACTAGTTTTGCTTCAAAAGAGCAAAACTAAGAAAGAAAAATGGAGTTGTCACTATGTATAGGTTATTATGCTATTATTTTTCTTCAGATCATATTGATCTGAATGTGGAACCTGAACTAAAATGAGTTCGACACCCTTGATTATTAGTATCTTCAGTGTAATTTTTGCACTGTTCAAATTCATCCCATGGGCCAGATTGGACCTTTTGGTGAGCCGGTTTTGGCCCCCGGGCCACATGTTTGAGACCCTTGCTGTAGAGGCAGTTTGTCAGGTCGAGGTTCAGAAATGTTGCATGTCCAAAAAAGGACAGAAGTAAATTTTATGATACTGTGTTGTGGGGAATTTCTTGCGGTACTGGTGAAGAGAAGAAATAAAGTTGCTGAGACAAAAGCGGATTTTCATAAATTTATTCTACACAGAAGGAAAACAGTCTGATAGAGGACAGGGTAGTCTTATCAGAGTGGCTCTGAGAAGAAAATATACAAAATAATCTACGTAACAAGAGACAATACTATGTGTTCTGGTCAACAGAGGAATATGTGCCTGGAATTTAACATCGTAAATGTGTTTCAGTTTTGTGTCCTCCAAGGATCCATGAAGGGGTGCGAACCTGATAGATGCAAACAAGGCTGTGCATGATTTATTCTAGCAGGCTGGACAGGAGATAGAGCAAAGCTTACTAGGTCAAAGGTCAAGCTGTTATTCACACATCAGAGACCACTAAGTGACAAACATAAACATCTTATAATCCTAGTAGTTCTATAACACGAAGATGAAGTACTAACATATGGAGTAATATATATTTTCCATTACACACTGTTTATTTTTTTATGACATTATTTGTTTTGAAGGAAGACAGAGATTCGAGTTCTGTTTCTATTCTCTTTACTTTGCTTTGACATATACACACAAAAAAAATATAAATGAACAAACATTTGTAAGATAACTACACCTCCAGCAGGTAATCCATTCATTGGAAACTGCTGTGTTGGTTTTAAGCACCCGAATAGCTGCAACATACTCCCAGCCATTGAGAGTGACTCCAGTTAGCTCATCACTAATAAAATTCAAGAGGACAAAGCAGTTGTACAGGTCTTCTCAGAGTAGTCCTGGAAGGAAGCATAATAAGGCAAGAGTAAACTTTTCTATTCCTCCCCAAGTAAATTTCTATGATTTGGCCAATTTTCCAAAGATGCTTCGGCAGTTTATCTTCTTTGATTAACACAACATCTCCAATCTTTAAGTCCAAAGGTCTTTTTACAGGAGATGAGAGATGTGCAGATCTCAGTCCCATAAGATATTATTTTCGCCATCGATACTAGAACATTTGCACAATCCATTGCCTATATCTCCAGAATATGAAACATGAAATATTAGAGTATGGGATCATTTATTTGGCCAAAGCTAAGTAAAAATAATCTCAACAAATACACTATTTTCTGCTGTATTAATATGTTGTTTTAAGTGTTTTAGGATTTGTTTATAGAGAGCTGAAGTCCTGTCCCTTCTGGTTCCACCTCATGGGACGTTATTGCAGAAAAAAATTATATTATAGGGAAGGGACGACTTATTTTAGATACCCTTTGACTCATGACATTATTTACATATATGATGTTTGTCAGTTTAAAAGATATAAGTATCAATAGTGAAAGTAGAGAAGATACTTAAGTAAAAAAAGAACTGCACACCCAAAAGTCACAGAGGTGATTGGTCAGTGTAATTGTCTCTGGTATTTGTGACATGTACCATGTGATGAGGGGGCAGAATCAGAAACATCTCTATTTGCCAAGTACGTAAACATATAGGAGACAAAGTTTAGTGTAATCTTTTTTTGTGCAATTGGGATATCAAGGGAGAGGGTTAACTGTTTGATTCCATTGCAATGGATTAACATGTCTAACACAAAAGTAGATGTTCTTTAGTTGGAACCAGCGAGTTTACAGTGTCATCAGAGAGACTGAAAGGCAGATGTAGGACTAATATCTTGACTCTTTTATTTGTAATATTGGAGTCTAATTTTGGGGTGTGGGATTCTTTTATGTATGTTGTCATATTTAATACATATGTAGCTTTTAGCATTTTACTTATGTGACATATTCACTTGAATATTACAATTATAGGAACACCCCTAGATTAAAGAAACCTATGTACATGCTTTAAACCACTTTCGACAAATTCTTGAAAAGAATATTTAAACAACACACTAAAGACAAAAAAATAAAACACTAAAAATACTACTTGACGTTTTTTGACGTAAATTCTTGTATTATATTTTCCTCTTATTGTTAATTTTGTCATTTTTAATGAACTACTCGCAGCTGCTTAGTTTACAATGTACATGTCTCCATGGAAAGGCTTTGCTGTAGTTCAACCACTTGCAGTGTGAAACAGTGGTTAGTTTGCAAATACTTACAAATTAGCTTCCTTCAGACTGTATATACTACCATCTATGGTTTTAACCCTTTCATGTATGAATTATGAGAACCTTAGTTAAGATTTTTTTTCTTGAGTGTTTTTATTCCTCCATAGGCATGAAAAAAACAATATGATCAAGTTTTGGTTTTTTTTTCATGGAGTTACAAAAATGTCCATGCATTTAATTTTTGAAGTAAACCCAATATCAGAAAGTGATATGAAAACAATGAAATAAAATAAAATCTGATGTTTTCTCACATTTTAACACATTCTAATGCCAGTTATTACTCTTTTCATGGAGATAATATGCAAAAAAAAAAAAAAAATTTCTAACAAATAACAATTGATTTCCACTCAAACATGATAGCGCAGATCAGGTTTATCAAGAACAGCAAAGTTACAGTAATAGTTTGAATGTCAGTGTATGAGATGATGCATAAGTGTCCACTGTGTTGGCTGATATGGAACTAAAACAACAAAACCCATGAATATACAAGGAAACAGCTATGAATAACTGTCCACTGTAGTGACCACTGTGCATGAAAGGGTTAAATATTGATTGATGAGACTACCTATACCAATAAAAACAATAACATTAGGTTGTCTGTCCAGTGCTCATGTTAATTTACTGTCCACACTTCACACTGAGCACATACTGTACAGGCCTTTCCTTCTCGTTCAAGCTTCACCACTGCCCCCATGCTGGACATTAGAGGTTAGTGCAGCTGAAAGATTGATCTTTCCCTTGTAAAGCAGGACAGCAGATAAAGTGCACTGAGTCTGTGGTGAATTTGTGCTGTAGCTGCAGCTTATGGTTTCCATAATTACAGGCTTCTGGTCTCCCATAAGAGTTTACTGAGCCCCTGCCCTAACAGGAGAATGTTTCCCTTTACCACAAAACTGTAAGTGGTTAGAGGTTTAAGTAAGAACTCTGTTTACCTGGCAAACTGTTCAGATCTGAACAACTTACGCACTCAAAGACACTCGTGTACTGTTAGACTCATCACACACAGACACACTCAGTCATTGACGTCATTACTCTATGTGTGTGTTTCCATCTCGCTCAGTCTTCACCTGTGGTACATTTGATAGATGTCTACATTTTATCTGATTTTAATTTCTCATTAATATTTAGTTGCCTTCAGTCCTATATATCTTATATATCCATCCAAATTACAAATTTAAAATAAATTGATTGTTGGTTGTGGCCATCCCCATTATCAACAGAGCATCATGGCTGAATCCTTTTGTACGTGAAGATAGATTATACCTTATCTGACATAAAATGGAGTTGTCAAATGCTGGGCTTGTCGGTATGAACCACTCCTAGATAACTGGAATAGATTAGAGGACACACAAAGACTTTATGTTTTTCATAATCTGTATGTATGGCAAAGAAATGTATTCACTAGGTAAAATAAAGCAGCTGAATTACCAGTTAACCCAGATATGTGGCACATCTACTGTTTACCACATGTGAATAAAGCCATTAAAAGCGTTTTTATGATCAGGAGCATCTTATCGTCCGCAGAACATCAAGAATAATCTGTTCTTAATGTGCAATCAAGAAAGACAGATGAACGGACAGACAGAAATTGAGGAGAAAAAAAAAAAGAAAACTGAGCGCTCGGGGGTGTAGTGCATGTGAAAAGCAGATGGAGAGAAGAGGAGAGGAGGTTTACGTGGCAAGTGGAAACCATTTCAGTGTTGTGCGCGGACTGAGGAAGTGTATTTATGTGTGCAGACTTGCTGTCTTTATTTGAGCTGCAGGTCTCTGGAGGCCTGTAGGGTGGGTGTGTGTGCATGTGAGTGTGTGTTTGTGTGTTTACATACTGTATCAGGGTATGAATATATGCATGCTCAGTGGGAGGAGAAGGGTTAACCTATGCACGGGTCAGGGGTGGGTGGGTCAAGAGGTCTGTGTGTTTATTTGTGTGTGCAGATGGATAAGATTTTTTAACTGGCATAGGAAATCATTAAGTCAATTGAGCACTCCCAAACCACATTAACAAGCATACACTGTTTCAGAAGCCTGTTTCCCAATGAACAGCGATTGAATACCATTCATCTGATACTACCCCGGTAGACCCAGAGCTTTCATGCAAGATGATGAGTCTCGCAGTAGTTGGAAGACACATTCTGTGGGTGAAACAAGGTTTAAATCAATTGTGGCTTTTTGGTTTTTTTAGTAAATGCTCTTGAAAACCATGAATCTTTCAGTTCACGTAATGGGTATAGCTTTAGCAGTGTTTTTTTTTTTTTTCTTCCAAGTCCACACTACACTTAAAGTAGAAAGCCAGTCTGGAGTGGCAGTGCTGTTGCTCCACCTCCTTCAGTGTGGAGGCAATCCAATACAGACTGTTCTGTTTCTGATAAGTGACCATTTGTCACAGTGGACTCCACAACCTGGAAAGACTCCCACTCTGGGTGCAGCACTTAGGCTTCTTGATACAAACAGTGTGTTCAAGCCAAGAAAATAAATGTTTAGTAATGAATGTGATTGCTAACTGAGGATAAAAGAATTGTCCTTTATTTCCTTTTTCTTCATGATTGATGTTAACTTACTTTTTTAGTGTTTTTTAATTTCAGGTCGAGGGGAAACACAATGTTCTTTTGCTTTCATTTATCAGGTCTCTTTAGTGATTCAGGCATCCTTATGTTTAGCATTAGCTTTGAAAAACATTGAAGAAATGGCTATGCTCTTTAAACTTTTGTTTGCAGAAATTCCCATGAAAATGCCAAAATCAAAAATCAATTAATTCCATTGACAAGTACTGCCTGTGCAATGAAAACATTATAAATCAATTCGTCCTCTGCGTCATGGATCTCCATCATTGTCCAAAAATGATTCAAACCCCAGTGAGTCACATTCTAGGACTGCATTATATGTTTTTCTTTGCTAAAAACATGCAACTTAAAGTTAGTTTAAACAAAGGCCACGTATATGTTAAAAAAATAGTCCCAACAAATACATATATTTTCTGATGTTTAGAGTAATGTTTTAGGATTTGCTTATTTATGCTTTTAAAGATTTACATGACCTCAGCAATGAAGCCAATGTGGAAGTATTTTAAAGTTGTAATACCACTGACGGCCACTAGAGGCGATGCCCATAGATTTACATTTAACTTCTCTTGAAAAATACTAAAGCCCTGTTCACACTGTATTTGTATTATCTGTAGACTTCTGGTAATTTGTAATAAATGCAGAGGTCATTTGTGATCCTAGTCCTGTGTTAATCTGCCATGTTGTAATTTGTAAAGTAAAAATTCCACCACAAATTATCTACCCTGTTTCAGCAAACGTAGAGTTCCTGGGATAATATTAGTCCAATAAAAATCAACATCTCTGTGATTTGGAGCTGTTTGCAACATTTTGTGTTTCTGTCAAACATTTATACAGCATATTCCCTGGTCGAGGACTAAGGAAGCTATGCTGTTGATGATAAATGAAGGTTTTTAAAGTGTTTCGGTTGCAATTTTAAGAGCATGGATATTCACTGAAAGAGCAAACTTAAATCCTGCAGAAAAATGACATGTCAGAGGATGATAAAATGGATGACATGCACAATAATGCAGAGTATCGAGAGGAATATTTCCTATCTTTCAACAGTTATATCTAAGTGGTGAGCCCTGACATCAAAACAAAGGAATAATGTCAGTAAATCTGAGTAAAAAGTAGACCTTGCGTATCCCATATAAATCTGCCATATGCAGCACAGGGGGGGGGGGTAATTTATATGTTATACTCATTCCCAGTGAATAGGGCTGAAGTCAGTAATTTGACTGATTCCAGTCTCATCCATTTTAATAAGTCATCTAGTGGTCTATCTATAGATTTTTCTTCCATTAGTAAGATCTCAGGCTAAAGCTGTCTATTGGCTTTAGTCTTTGCTAGTATTAGGCTTTAAGTGACAGGTCTGTATGACTGCTTGGTTGTCTGCTAAGACTTTCAGAGTTTATAAAACACTTTTTTTCTTGACATAATTCTACTGTAATTATAGTTAGTAAGTTCCACTAACAAGACTATAAAATGACTTTGCTAAGCAGTACTTGATGAAGTTTACTGTTGTACTGAGTCAGTGAACTAGTATTTAGGATTAGCTGAGCTCAGTTCTGCCCCTTTTATCCAAATGTGGTCACTTGTAGCCCAAAATACCTACAATAGTGATGTCCATATCACAAACAACTGACTTCAAAATAGCAACAGAACAACAGGTCAGAAACCACTGGATCCTCCGTCCACTATTGATATACAGTGTAATGGGCTTACAGTGTCATCAGAAAGTACTAATATCTTGTCTAATACTAGAGTCTAGAGTCTCTTTTGTGTATGTGGTTGTATTTAATACGTATATAGCTTTTCACTTTTTACTTCTCTGGCATGTTCACTTTAATATTACAATGCTGAGAACACCCCCAGATTAAATAAATCTATTTGCATGCTTTAAACCGCTTTATGCAGCCTGTTTTACCGTAAGATGATTAGGAGAAAGTTTCTGTATTATTTGTTTGTGGTCTGCCCTTTCTCCCTCTGGGCCACATACTGATTCAATGACATGAGTGCATCTGCACTACATTGAACAGCAGTGCAGTGTCCCTTTCTAATCCAACTGCACATCTGCTGCTGATGAGCCAAACAAAGGCATTGCTCTTTGCCAAATTTTACTCCTCTCAACCCAATTTTGTCCTCATAAAGTTACCCTGGGGTTCAGAATATGGCACCAACATACAAAGATTAGTGCCAACTATGCTATCAACCAAAAAGTCTGATCCTGAAAAACTCCCATGCAGGAAAATTCCTTGGTATAAATGGTGAGATTAGACTCCCTGGTTTACTCCTCTGGGTGATGAATTATTGCAAAGTTCCCAACTGTTGTCCTGTCTGGATGACGATGATGACGTGTGTGTGTGTGTGTGTGTGTGTGTGTGTGCGTGCGTGCGTGCGTGTGTGGGTTGATGTTGGTGAGGTGGGGGTTGGATAGAGTTTGGACGTCTGGGAGTGCAAGGGTGGGAGCAGGAAGCACATGTATAAAGCAGAGTGAGGAGAGATATAAACAGAGAGAGTGGCTAATAGGGTTATGTGATGGGAGCCAAGCAGAAAATACTTTCTTTTCATAGCTCATAAATACCCAAACTGTGAATGCACATATAATATAATTCACATACTAAAACACACAAGCAGGCCCCACACCCCATGTGAAATCACCTTCACTGAGTGACTGATGGAAATAACTTTTCAGGTCCGATGCATTTCATTTAAACTTGTGTTTTTATGCACTAATTTATGTAACATTTTTTACATTCAGTCCTCTGCATAATAGACGTGCATTTGAAATTAGACCCATCCTGTCCAAAGTTGCCTCACCCCGTTTCTCTCACACATGTTCTCCTTGTTCTGGCTCTGTCTTCCTGCTGTTGCAAAACATTTCATTTCCTGAACGAGGCTGAAATATTAGCTTTTGTTTTTCAGGCCTATTGACTTTGCTGACAAAGTCTTTACTCACCTTGGTTTCAGATTTACTGCTCATTCCAAGCAGTAGTTATTTGTGTATTTTAGAAACCTCCATTTACATCATTTGACATAGATTATAGTTTAATGAGATCGTGACCTCCTCAGTTTTACGAGCATCTGTCTTTAAATTTATATTGCTGATGTATGTGTTTTCTTCTCTGATGAAACAATCACCACTTGATGGTATTTACTTGAAATTGGGTTCCTGATAGGTTGTTATTGCAGTCCAAGGCAAAATTTTGTAAGACATAATCAATAGTATACTAATTTATATACAGATGATTTGTCACATGCAGAGGAAATTACCAGTCAAAGTCATTTCGAAAGCACTCAACAAAGGTTCTTCACAATAATAAAACTGTAAATCAAGCCTGTGTAACCTGAATAACAAAGCCTCAGTCTCTGTTCCTTGTAGTCTGGTACATACTTAGACAGTCAGCGCAGTTCCTTTTGTAAAGAAAATACTTACTATTTATTAACAAAAGCTTATTTTTAAATAGTTGTGCTCAATAATGCAATTATGCAACTGAAAATAAAAGAAATATTCTAAAAACCCTGTAATAGCTATGTCACAACAATATTTTACTCATGTCTCTTTTGAGCTTGATTAATTTTAATTGATCTCTGTGTTCAAACAAACCACTTAACCATAGATTTTTAGAGAATAGTGTCAAAAGAAATATCCCATTTTCTGTAACTAAAGTAATTGCTGTCATATTATACTGTCATATTATACTTTGGTGAACTAAAAGGCAACTCAGAATTTAAATAACATGTTCTTTCCAGTGTTTCTGCACCCAACATTGTGGTTTAACTAAACATCTTGCACAAATAACGTGAAGCTTCGTAAACCACAGGCCGACCACAGTAATCCAGCGTCAGAGCCTTTGGCAGTTTTAGAATCTAAGATGCTAATGGTGCTGAGTTCATCTTCATAACTTATTAGCTCCGTGACATTTCAAACCTGCTTGCTGAACCAGAGCACTGTCTGCAAGTTTTATCCCGATTTACAGAAATGTTAATCTTGAGTCTGGAATACTGTTGCCAGGTCGCCTCTTTAGAGCAACAGCTGCTAAATCCAAGTTGTTTCAATCATTCCTTATCTAAGATTTACACTTTCAATCTATTGGACTCGATTGCTCTTATTTTCCATCCTAAGAATAAAACAGTTACTCTTTCCATAAACTGTATTTAGGGAAAAATATTTTAGTTAAACTGGTGACATAATATTCTTGGAAATATTTGTTAATTATGTAGGTCAAGAGCCCATAAACGTAATTTTTCCCTTCGCTAATGATGCTAGCCAATTATGATTATCAAAAACAGCATACGCTAAATAGACACGTGGCCTTTATGGTGTTTGTAAATCTTTTTTTTTTCTTAAACATAAAACTTCAGTAGATTGTTTTATCAGCTTGAAGAAACATCCAGATCTCCAGCGGCCTTATTAGTGTAAACAGATTTAATCTAAAGTGTGTGTGTACCCATAGCAGCCCTCTATATTGTTTAGCTTTTGCTCCATGGTTAGCAGAAGCCCATGTCAATGTGTGAACTTTGAGTCAGCTGGGGTTGTTTCTGGAGCCCAGCTGACGCCTGTTAGATCTGCTTTAGTCATTTTGAGTTTCAGCTGTGCTTGTTTAAAGATTTGTCATGATCGAGGCTTGAGCAACATTCACAGGAGTCTAGCCTCACTTATTTTGGGGAGAAAATGTAACAACTTCTTGAATATAATTTAGTTTTGCATTTCCTCACAAAAGTAAACAATTAAAAGCATTCATTCAATCAAAGTGAACCATGCCCTGTTTTAAGTATTAGTCGAGTTATGAGATCAGCCACAAACTAAGAAAACTAAGTCACTGCTGGTGCTTATATGGTTAACTTTGTGAAATACAGAAAGGAGGGTTTCCATTGGCTGGGCTGCATGCTGTAGTCAGAGCTCTAGTGTTTCATGGAGACAGAGGGCCATCCCTCTGAGCACAGCTCCAGCCCCTTCATCTGGTTCTATTTAAGGCCTCTAGTGCCGACTCTTATGATTGGCGTACACAACCCCCTACTCTTCCTCCAGCTCCAGCCCCAACTGAGGAGAAGGAGGCTTTTTAGCAGATGGTTTATTTTCCAAGGGAAACCATTTCTTTCTCCCTCTCCACTGTCCTGTCCTCAACTGGCTTTAGCTCACTTCTCTGTCACTGCTGTTCAGCTCTTTCTGCTTTCTGATAACTGCTCCCATTTCCACTGTGTTAATGTGTCTACCTGCTTCTTCTGACGTGTTCTCAGCTTTGTTGGACAATAAGGATTTGGCTCCTTCAGTAACACAGAATGGATTTTCTGCAGTTGACCGCTTGATCTTTTACTTTCTGGAGGGAGGTGCTTTTTCTAGGCGCTCAGCATCTCCATTCATCATTGATGTTGGGCTGGACGGGGTTGCAGCTCTATGGCTAGACTCTCAGGAAGATGCACTGAGCCCTGTGAATTTTGTGATTGGCTGATCTCTACTGACAAATTGGCCTATGGCACAACGGGTGCCCAACAGTCGTTCTCGTGGACCTATGGCTGGCAGCTGGCTGACAGCATGTTTTTTCCCATCAACTCCAGGTCTGGATGCTTCAGATCCCATGCTCCTGGAACAATATGTGGTGGTGGCCAGTTACGAGAAACAAGAGCCTGCTGAAATCAGTCTTCAAGCGGGTGAGGTGGTTGACGTCATTGAAAAGAGCGAGAGTGGTGAGTAATCAAAACAAATGCATGACAAAAACATGAACTGACAGAAATACTGATTGTTTTCTAACACCCAAACACAGACACAGACTTTCATAATGCAAGCCAAATTTCTTTAGTCCCTATTCCTTAAGTATTCTTCCACAGTTCTCTTTTTCCTTCTTCAACCCTCTCACCTCTTTTGTCCACAGCTTGCTAGCTGTTTCTTAGCCCCATCTGGAGGCTCGCTTTGGCCTGCAGTCAGCCCTGTTTTTTCCCACTGTTGGTTTAGGCTGGGGGCCAGAATGTTTCCTCTAGCAAGAGGAATGTCTTCCAGACTTGTATTAATTATTCCACCTCACTTTAATGGAAAGCCAGCAAGACATGCCGGATTTACAAATGCCAGCTGCAGAGAGCCCTTAGTCAGCTGTTTAACCTCTGGAAAATGCTGGTTGTAGGTCAAGATTATACTTGAAAGTTTGTATCATTCATTGTACCTAAATATTTGATGTAGAATGAGGCAACAAAATGCTTATGTAAGGCAAAAGTCCTGAGCTGATATTCTAGTAACATGCTGTCATGTTTGTTATGGTTCTTGCTCTTTTGTGGGTCATGGAATTGAGCACAAAGAGACTTTTAACGTCGAAGAAACAACAAAGATACCCATGATCTACAAGTGTTAAAATATATCCTTTTGATAAATTTTTTGTGCTGCAATTCAAAAGCACCCGACTGAGTTATTTCCTTCATTTGTCGTATGAAACACCACAGTGACCAGACAGGAATAGGCCCAGGAACAGGGTCGGACGTTCAGCTTTAACGGTGTGCTGAAACAGTAAAACAGTAATGGGCCTCATGTGTTCAGAAAAAGAGAGATGGAAGGGGAAACAGTGATCAGGAGGGCAGTTGGACTTGGGTTTCATGATGGGTGTGAGTGAAAACCCACGGCACACTGGCCTTAAGGAAGAGCGTCAGTAGAGCAGGACTGCTTTGAAGTGTTATGTGTCCTGCCTTTGGGTTCACGTATTTGTTTTCACTCCCTGCTCCAGTAGGATTTCAACCCAATGGGGAGCCACAGGGAGGCGGATATTCCAACACCTTGAAGTCCTTTTATCAGGGGGCCTTATATGAGACCTTTCCTCCAGCACATAAATGAACTAGAAGTGCTTTTGAGTAGAGGCCCCTTTGCTTTACACAGTAATGGTAGTTGATCTTAGCGTTGTGATGATCCATGCAGAATGTGAAACTCATGCACTTCAAGGGTCTTACAGATTTACGATTTCCAGGTATTGGGGTTATTAGTTTAGTTTCTGTGTTGTTATTGCTTTTCTTTCATTTTCTTCCCAGATGCAGGTAGATGTCATTCCAATCATTTGTCTCTGATTTAGTTGGATTTGTCATGAGCTTCTAGAAAGCTAAACAGTAGAGTGCAGTTAACAAGGGTTTCTTAAAACACATCTTTAGGCCTTTTGACAGGTTTATTATACACTGACGGACACTTTCACAAAGATCTGAAGTAAACACGGCACCTCTACATCTTGCTATGGAGATTGTTTCCAGCAGCACAGCAAGCATTTAACTAAATCTCAACACCTCCTGCTATGGAAGTAGGCTAAATCTGCTCCATTTGGCTGGGTGACTTCACTCCAGATCCCTTTGCCAATCCTAACAAGACCAGGTGTGTGCAAAGAAGATTTCAGAGCTCATTTGATTTTGCATCCATTCCTTTGCAGGTTAAGTACAACCTTTTAATGGTTTCTGACAGATTAATCTGTGAATTGCAGCTGAGAAATGACTATGCTGTGCCTCAGGTACTAAAAGGTATCCATTACATTTGTAATGACAAAATCATTGTATGGATTTTTATAGAGTTTTGAACTACAGTAGTGATACACATATATATATATCCTTTAAAACCAGCATGTGTTCCCTGCAGAGTTTTTGGATGCACTCAGTGGAAAATCTCCTTATGCTGTCATAATGCCATAAATCCAGCATAAAAATCCACCCTAACTATATATGTGTCTGACTTGTCTTGTATTTCATTTGTTATGTAAAGGTGTGAGAGTGTAATAGTGACATATCTAGAAGTGAAAAACCACAGGCCTGTGTTATTTTTGTTATGCACCGTAGTCTATCAACAGTTGAAGTCCTGCTGTTAGAGCTACTGTACCATAGACCATGGCTATGCCTGTTGCCCAGCGCAGTTATCGAGTTTTCCTTACCTTGGATTAGATAATATATGCCTTCGACAGGGCAGTGAATCTAGGTCAGACCTATAAGCAAGCTCAGCTTTCCCCACTTTTCCTACTCGCTGTCCCAAGCCAAGGCAGTATTTTCCGTTGCACTGGGTTGACTTTTTTTTTTCTTTTTTGACAGTTTATGTCGTTGCCTTTGTTTCAGCTGGTACAGTATCATAATTTGCTTTGCTTTTCTGCCTCCATTGACAGTTTTTATGTTTTGTTTGAAGTAGACAAAAGTTGTTTGAAGATGTCCCCAATTGTCTAAAACTCCAGAGACACACACATTGTCATTTAAAGGGATTCATATAGCATTAACTTATAGAACCAGTATGAAAATGTTAGAAAACCAGTGCTTTGCTGTCTAAAATCATGAAGGAGATCTTTAATTAACATTTGTTTTGAAATGATTAATTCTGTCCTCACTCTCGCTGCATGATTGCAGCTATTTTATTTGTCTATTTTATGAGAATTTGCCAGGGGGGATGCTGGCTCAGGAGGAGAGAGCAGTGCAGGGAGAAACCCAAAGAGAAAATGGAAAAAGCCATTTCCTGCCAAAGTTACTGGTTCAGAGAGGTTGGTTCATTATAATGGCTTAATGGATCCTCCAGGATGCCTCTTCAGTTTACACTATATTGGAGAGATGTTAACCAAAGCTAGCAGACTTGTTGGTCAGTTCAAATGCCCTGTCTTCAATGGTTTAAACTTTGGCCTTTAATTGAACAGTATGTAGGAAAGGAAAAAATAATTTGCACTCGCTTCTGGAAATGTTGTATTTATTGTAGCCTGCTTGCCCACACCTCAAGGGCAGAGATGTGCACATTGTTCCTCTCTACAAAATCTCTCGTTATAAACCGCTCCGGATTGAAATGTTATTTATTCTAGATTACCCTCTTTGGAAAACAGTTTGACAGATGATCTCCAGGTGTCTGTGTTGAAGAGGTGAACTCAGTCCTTATTGCTCCCCAAAGAGCCTGGGCACCACCCTGTATATATCGTATCCATACTCCTCCACCCAGCTTACTTAAGCAGGGTGGAGTATGTACAATTTCAGAGAAAGACACAGAAAACTTTTCTGCCTAAAATGCCCTTTGCAAACCATGATGAAGTAATGAGTATAACTTATACTCATTAGTTCAGACTTATACTGTATAAGTCTGCTAAACTTTACAAAAGGCTGGGAGGTTACAGAGGTGTCCCACAGGTAATGTTCAGTTGAGACCACTGCAGGGAAATCCTTGCAAATAAAAAAAGGAATGGGCCTCAGTGTGGCATGACAGATGTACATGTACATGTCTAGTGTGCCTTCACATGGAAAAAATGTAGCTATACAATAATGTCTCCAGTCTCTGTCTTTAACCTTGGAGCTCAGTCAGAGGAAGCCTTTGAAAAATCCGCATAGTCCACAACACACACTTGCAGTGTGACATATGTTAATACTTTTTAAATAGAACAAAATTTCGACCTCCAGAATGTACCATCCCTTAAACAAGGTTTTTATATATAATGCAGAGATATAACTTTAATAGTGGTAATAAGTTGTGTAGCTCCTGGAAGCTCTTAATCTATTTATTTCACCTTTCCATGTCCTTCCAACAATCCTGCATAGACTGCATCTTATTAGAATATCTTTCCACTGTGCCTAGGTAATAACACCAAAAGCTTTGTTGTGGAAAACTACAACTGTTGTGTAGATTTGTCCAGAATAGTATTTTAGAGTTGAATTTTCAAGTAATCACAGCAGCAGTGTTTCTACAGGAGACTTATAATAAAGTCTTGCAAAAACTTTCCCAAATCGGTATGTGCAGCTTCAGCAAGAACATGTTTCCGTGTATAAAGCAAAGAAACACTATAACTCTTGTCAATGAACCACCAAAGACATGATAGAGTAAATTGCCAAGTGTTAAATGCCTTTTTTAACTGGAGGTTTGCAGGAGCACATGGAAGACACATTATCCACTCATAGTAATCCCCACCCTTCACATTCTTCAGCTTACCATAGGAAGTACCGATGACCTTATGCTGTGTTTTTAGATTCAGAAATGTGCTCTTGTGTCTTGAGTTGGTGGAAAAGGTTCAGCATATAAACAAAAGTGTCAAGAACAGCATTTAAGAGCGCAAATAATAGTAGTATTACCCCACAGAAAGTGGTCTGTGGGCTGATTGTCTGGAGCCAAAAGTCAAAAGAATTGACCATTGAGTAAAACCAGCATTTTAAGTGGTGGGCTTTCGAGCTCTCAAGGGCTGCTGTGTTTCCAAATCAGTGGAGTCTAAAGAGTGCACAGGTAGTGGGCTACAGCTGAGTTTAGTCCATGAGGGGATCCTTTCAGGGACTGGGAGTGAGAGAAGGTTGTTCCTTAGGTCAACATCAGCTTTTCAAAGTCGTTTTGTGCTGTTTTCAACCTCCCTCCTCCTACCAGAGCCACCCAGGTAATTGAAACCCAGTGTTTTATGAAAACTGAAAGTGTGTGCACTGGGCTGGATACCTTCCCCCTTGTGCTTTGATACTGGATATACTGTTAATAAATACAGAAGCTGGAAATGAATGGGGTTTTCTCCTGCACTTCTCAACAGTGGTGTCGGATATCTGCAGGACTGCTGAGCCACTGCATTCCTCATCATTTCAGGTTGAGAAAAAAAAGCTGCTGAATCTGTGTTTCTAATATTCATGCTATATCCGTTGAATTCTTTTCAGAGGATTGAAGTGTTGCATTAAAGCACAGAAGAATGTTGATGTTTCAGTACATTTTACTTTTAAGCCGATTTGTCTCAGTGATAAATTTGCAGGAGTATGTATGGCATAAAGTAAAGACAGTAATTCATTGCACTGTCATGCTGTGTTATGTATGTCATTGCTTAGGTACCAGACGTGATTGATAGTACGCACATATTGCAGTTTTGTTTTATAAGTTATCCAGTCAACTTAGGAAAAACACAGAATGGCCAAAATCCAGCTTCTTGTTGCAGCTGAGAGGCTGTTGTTGATTACAGTAAAAATAAGGAATGGGTCTTAAAGCTGATAGAGTTTCCAGATGGCAGGTACGGTATGAGAAATGAGTACGGCTCAGAAATGCTGCCTTTGTCCTCTTCCTTTGTCATTGTACTGTATGTCTGGAGTCCTGATCTATGCAAATAGGGACCGCGCCATTAGAAGGGTGAACCAGAAATTTCCTTGCTTTCAGAAATATTGATATGATATAAAAGCAATTTATTTTGCCTGGCAGTGATGCAGTGGCTGCAGTTCTTTACAGCTGTATTTCCATTTTTTACTCAACTGTTTTTTTATGTGTGTGCATTGCTAGTCTAATCTGAATTCAGACTCTCTATGCTGTGCAAATGACATACTCATTCCCTGTCCAGTAATCAAAATTAATTAAATCATGGGCGTAAAAGACCAGTGTTTGGCATCTCACAGCAGGCTATACCACGGATAAATAAGCATTGTCTCCTTCACTCTCTCTCCGACTGTGACATTTCATTTGAGGCTGATTTTGTGGTCGTGATTCTGTGATGTAATGATGTCACATGTGATCCCTGCTGTGGATAAAGCTATTGTCTAACTTGACCCCCCAAAAAGTTATTAAAAGTAAACTGTGCAATTCTTTTTAAAAGCTTTTTGATTTACCAATATGTTAACCAGAGGAGCTTCGATCATATTATTGAAATGTATTTGCAAAGTATATTGCCAGACAGCATTTGGCTCTATAATGTTTTTTCCTTTTGTGGTCTCCAGGATTTTGAGCTTTTCCTTACGTGGAGACAATGGTAGAGAAACATGTGGAAGGGGCAGTTTGTGATATAGATACAGATGTAGATACTGGTGAAGCTTTTTAGGTCTACATCAAGACAGTTGATATATGACAAACAGACATGCACAGATACATGTGCATAAAAGCAGACACAGTTAAGACCAGGTCTTTCCAGACTTAAGGTGTCCATTAGTGTCATTTATTCTCCTCACATCTGTGCTCATAATCCCTGCAATCCAGAAACCAAGACAAAAGGGCACATTTTATTTAATCTAATTTCCATTATCTGGTATTTACCTTGCAGCACACACATTTACAATCACCTGTGTCAGATGCAGTACTTTTGATGTTATTACCTATTACTTACATGACTCATTTTGTTTTTTGTGGTATTACATACAAGTAGTTGTGGCTCTACAGAAACCCAAGGGTACAATGTTGAACATCTCTGGGTTTTTCAGTGATGTAGTCCAATTAAGGCTAGCAGCTTACAGAAACTGCATAGCCTGGTCCAAAATGATTCATTGAAAAGTTAGGCATTATGTAATTCTGCAAACCTCTTCTCTTGGCAACAGGAGATTGAGAAAACAGCTGTTTCTTCTGGAACAACCGGTTAAGGTCTGTGTCATTGTAAAAAATTTGTAACCGATAACCCTGTCAAATATGACTGTGATAGCATTACCCAAAAGTTTAGAGACTCCCCTCCCAGCCTTTATGGATGTATGTATTCTCAGTAGACGTATTCCCATCAAAATGTACAATATTTACTATTAATCTAATAACTTTAAGTAGTTTAATTTTATATCTTCTGCCCTTAGGTTAAGTTCTAAGTGAATGATCTCATGTGAAAAATGTTTGCTCGAGGGTCAGGTTTCTTTGGTGTCCATATACAGTACACTTACCATGCAGCTTTTTTATTGTAAGCTGCAAAGTTATAGTTGTATTTTGAGCAAATGTTTGCGAAGAAAGACATACAACAGGTCCCTCTTTTAGGAGAGTTCTTCCATTTTTTTTGCATTTAATTACAACCTATGTGATATAAACCTGCAAGAGTCCGGAAATCAGCACTTGCGTAATGGGTGTACATTTTTAAAGTATTTTTATTGCCTCTTTTGAGGTTCAGTGAACTCAGCCTAAGCACCTGCCATATGGGAGAAAAACACAAGCAAGGCACCTCTAGAAATGAAAACCAGCATATATTTATTCAGCCTCTTTAAAGTGACAGTCTTTGCACAGTATATCTGTATTCAGACTTTCAGCCAAGTGCTCTAAATTAAAATACATTCCTGCACCTGATTCTCATATTTGCTTATATTTCTGTATGTGTCAGTTTGTTGAGGTGAAAGATGACATTTTCTTCAAGCTGGCATGCCTGTGTGAAAATGGCAGTTTTCATGTCCAGGGATTTTTTTTATTGCTTTGACAAAGGCCTTGCCAAGTTGCATTTTTTTTCCCACAATATTCTCATTAATTCCATTGATATTCCTTGTCACTGAGCATGATATATCAAATATTTTTAATGCTCTATGATCCAACTGAGTTTCGTAGCTGCTTATTCCAAGTGTCTGCTGATACCTCTTTTTCTAATACCACTATTAGAACACTGATCTGTGCATAGATTTGTACTGGCAACATTAAAAAAAAATCTATGTTTTGCCTCTTGAGTGATGGAGACACCATTTTGTTTTTCATAGCTTGCAGCTGATTTATAGACATAGGGTTTTGTTTAAGCCACAGCTTTGGTGCAAAGGCTGAGCACATTACATGGCTTGTTACGTCCTTGAGCCCCAGCCAGTGTGGTACTGAGCGCCAGACACTAACAGCAAAGGCATTCTTAAATCTGGACTCAACCTAGCCCCACACAGAATAACTCCACTGCACAGCTGATTATGTTTTTTTTATTCTGTAGCTAAGCAAATTCATTAATTCAACACATCATTCTTCACATGAAACACAGAGATTGCATGTGAAGTTTACAAAAAGCCCTGGGAAAAAAAATCACTGTGTATGTTATGGATTTAGTGTGTCAGCAGGATATCTCAACTGCAATTGAATTTAGTGGACAGATAAGCATTTAGCCAGGGAACGAGACATCAGCATCTTGGATCAGGCAATAATTATTAGCTTTTATTGCAGTAGCTATGACAGCACCTGACATAGAGAAGTGATGTTAGATTTTAAGGACGTTTTCAATTAAATAACTGAATGCTATTTGGGTGTAACCTCAACAAATTATTATTGTTAGTAGAGGCAGCTCCTGTCAAGTTTGTTTGAGATGAAATGCTAAAATCCAACAGGTGTGAAACAACTTGAAGGCCAATTATCCACAGTGTCTATGGCTTTGAGGGTAATTTTCTTCCATTGCACATTTAATATAATGGAGTGATAAACGCCATCTACAATGAGAAAAGTGGGTTTCTGGCGTTGTTCTTCCCAAAACAATCATAACACATTATGAACTACTGAGGTATTAAATGCCAATTTTCTAAGTGCAGCACATGCTAACAGTGTCGGTACTGGCTGTTCTTTCATTTTTCTTCATTCCATGTCCATTACATTTCTTTGCTGTGTACAGTATAATACATTTCTGTTCCTTCACATTACACAACATTTTTCATACCTAGAGGACCCTAAATAATTTCTAAAAATGTCCAGTGGAGGTTTGGGCCAGCTGTGAAAGTGTGATGGAACAGTCATATCCCCTTTATGGGTTGTCCAGACAGCTGTCGGCCATATTGTATTACCGTTACCACAACAAATAAGGTATGTGTGGCATACCTCATACAGGACAGTTTTCATGCCAACTTTGCCACTTATGTCTCCTGCAGAGCTCTGACATAGCCTTACAAATGTGCAGCGGTTTTTGTGAGTAGAGTGTGAAAGGACAGTACTAACCTAACACAGTGGATCACTGTTAAGTCACATGATTTGGTTCAGATGTTTAAAATGAAACACGACTTTATGTACCGCTTCCTTTCCATGTGTGGCCTTTGTCGTAGATGTTGGAGCAATGTCGTCATACCCAGAGGAACCAATTCAAATCAGCTGTGACACTGCAAATGAATATTTTGGCCAGTGATGGTACATTACTAGAACAATGTCCACCAGTGATCCTGATGAAGTGCAGGTTTAACAAGAGCCCCTCACTAACCCAGCTCCAGTCAGCCTGAGCTCCCTCTTAGGTCCTCGGCTCTGGCTATAGTCATAGATTCTATGTCAGCGCAATTAAGGTGATTTTTTCCTCGTGTTCATGTGTTAGGACATATTTAATTAAATCAGGCTTAGTTACAAAAAGACACAAACACTGGATATAAACCGTGCAGTACAGGATGGGTACATCAGCCTTTTCAGTTACTGACATGTTCAATGTATACATTTTGACAGTGAGTATTATTAAAAACTCATCTAAAAAAACTCATCATGGTGGGCGGCCGTGGCTCAGGAGGTAGAGTGGATCATCCAAAAACTGAAGGGTTGGCAGTTCGAAATCCAGCTCTGTCCTAGTCATTTGCCATTGTGTCCTTGGGCAAGACACTTCACCTTGCCTCCAGTGTCACTCACACTGGTGTATGAATGCGTATGAATGTTCAGTGGTGGTCGGAGGGGCCGTTTGGCATGAATTGGCAGCCAAGCTTCTGTCAGTCTCCCCCAGGGCAGCTATGGCTACAAGCGTAGTTTACCACCACCAGAGTGTGAATGTGAGAGCGAATGAATAATGGATCAATAATGTAAAGTGCTTTGGGTGCCTTGAAAAGTGCGATAGAAATCTAATCCATTTTTATTATGTGGTGAATTATTTGTGCCATTGTGCAGTTTTCCTTTACTTCACTTTTTATTCACTGCAAGATATCTTTTTTCTGCAACTAACCAATATTCTTTCATCAATCATCTACATGAATTTACATTGTTAATCTGTTAATTTACAGGTAATTAACTAATTCTGCCAGAGCTAAAGAATTTCTGGTGATTTCTTCATTGTGTCCACAGGTTGGTGGTTTGTCAGCACCGCAGAAGAGCAGGGTTGGGTCCCGGCAACGTATCTAAACTCCCACAGTGGCACGCGGGATGATTTGGAGCTGGGTGCCTCTAAATCCGGGGAAGGTAAGTCCTTCCAGACTCACTGTGCAGCCTCTGCCCACCCACACACATGCAAACACACTCTGTCTCAGACCCACACACACAGATACCACCTCTGCCCCCAATCCCCAGTCTTTGATCTGTGACAAAATGGAACAAATTCACCCCAAAGACCTGCTTCACTGCCGCCGGCCTACGCTAACGGTAGACGCCTGGCTGCTGTGAACAACTCTCTCTGTCTGCCTGCCATCATAAGCACACTTGAACAGAGTACAGATTCAGACCTGGGTAAACAGCGAGGAGGAGCACCAGACCACAGCCGTGTGTTGAGGTGCACTGAAATGATGTTCTGTATAGTAATTCACTGTACGGGTGAGATGTAAGGCAACATGATGAGATATGACCACTGTTCAGTGAGCTCATGAATGAGGCATGTGTTTCCATCAGCAGCAGGGAATAAAACATGAAGATTTTTCATGAGTCATCATTTTTTAATGGTTATCCTAAAATTAAAGCAAGCTCTAACATGAATTATGCCAATTCATGGGATTGTGCATTGCTGATAAGTTACAGTACGGTGGGGTGTTGATGTTAAATTTCATGATCTTACTGAAGTCAACTCCAGATCCAAAATCCTGATAGGAAACATACCTATAAAAGGCTCGCTCTGCCAGAATATCATGTCAATAGTCGAAGCCAAAGACCTTGTCAGATCACGCAATCATTCTGATCTCCCTGTCAGACATGGTTATCAAGTCAGAGAAATACTCAAGCCAACATATACCTCACACATTTTTAACATAATGTATAAGACATTTTAATTTCTAAATAGGGCTCAATTAATGTCAAAATGTAACAATTTAATGAAGTTTTGTCAGGTAGTGCAGCAGTTACACTTTTGATTTATGCTGCATTGTGTTAGAGAAAGCCCAACAAACTGGAAGTACGGAAATAATTAAGTTGCGTATTACACTTCCAAACAAACATCATGATTTTCCAGTACTCTAGCCAGAACATCTTTTGCTGTACCACTTGTATACTCTGTAACAATGGGACCCAGAAGCCCCTTGGTGTTGTATATCTTATGACTTCACGATTTTGAGAGAAAACGCTGACGTCTAAACTGTGTTAGTGTTTCACAATATGCTGACATGCAATTTTTGTCATCCTTTTACTCTTACTAAATTCATACTTATCAACAGAGGAATTCAGAATGCAAACAAATGTATGACCACACACTAGTGCACATGCATACTGTAATGCAAACTACACCCAACACTCCTATCTGCTGGTTCAGAGATAGCAGGAGTTTGCTGCCAGGGGATTTTGGGAAGGACAATCTGTCAGTGTAATTAGTGTTTATGTGTCTAGCCAGTCATGGGAATGGCATGAAACTCATAAAGCATCTTTTTGTCAGTGCTGTGGTCTTCAGCAGTCTGTGCCATTACATTGTCAAAAAAAAAGTCATATTTCTACTTAGCAGGATCTGGATGATACTTCTGTCAGAAAGCTGAAAAAGAGACGTACAGATTGTGAACCTCTACATATAGCAGTATAAGCACAGACTCCTATGTTTGGGTTTTATTTATTACAAGAGCAGATGTTTTGCTTCGGTTTCATAGCTTCTTATTTAGCAATTTCTCACGGAGAACAATTTAAACTGCGTTATTGTATGCAACATTTTTTTAAGTTAACAAGTCATTCCCATCTCCAGTGTTGTAGCCACAAAAGGCGTGAGAAATTATAGACTCCCCTTGCCGAGCGGCGCTCTCAGCTGCTCTATTAATTGGATGGCATGCCTGCAGATGCAATGTGCAGCCCAGATGCTTAAACACAAGAGGATGGGGAAACCACGCTAACGGCGTCCTAATTAAAAGCCACAGAGACGACGTTTTGGTTTAACACTTCCTCTGTAACCTTCACTCACTCATTCATCCACCCATCCATGCATCCATCCACTCTAACTGCCCACCATGTTTTGCTTTGTGGTCTAGTTTTTATGTCTTCTGCGTAGCTAATAATGGCGACCCTGTGGTTGGATTCATGTCCTGTGTGTTGTGTGTTTGTGTAATATTTGTGCTTGCTCTTCATGTCTCCCATGTTTGTTTGTGTACTATCGTCTGGCCACCATGTGTGTCAGTTACTAAGCGACATAAGGCCCATCTGAAGAGGCTGGACCGGAGATGGACTTTGGGTGGTGTCATCAGCAGGCAGCAGAGCCGAGGTGAACTGAGACAGATGCTGAATCACCTCCCTCTCACTCTCCCACCCTGTGTTGTTATTCTACTCACCCTGTCTGTATTCTTGTTATTATTGTCTTTTATCACATGGCTAATTGTGTCCCTTCCCACGTGTGCATTTGTTCAGTCTTGCATCCCATGGTATTTTCCAACAAATGCCTTCATCATGAGCCACAATCCACAACAACTAACCACTAAATGGTGTTAATATAAAATACGCCTGGAAAGCAAAGGTGAAATCTACAACTTTATATACAGCAATTATTGATGCTAAGCTCAAATTATGTTACAAAACTGCTCAATGTTCACATTTTGTTATAATTACACACTGTGTGCCAAAACCAATCTTCTCAGAAACTTTACAGAAAAAAATCATCACCCACTAATCTAAAAGTACTTGCGTTATAGACTTTGGAATGCCTTATGCTGCATTTTAAACCCATATTTTGCTTTTTATGAGCAAATGAAGCGCGTATGTGTGTGTGTGTGTGTGTGTGTGTGTGTGTGTGTGTGTGTGTAGCAACAGACATTTTTCCTGCCATGGTGCACATTTCCACTAGTACTCAGGGATAAACAAAGAGTCTTGTTAATCTATCACTTAGATAGCAAGATAATTGCAATCATTTTATCTTGCACATGTTCTCACCAAGGCCAAGGGTTTTTCTTGTCACAGAAGATGCAGTTGGATTGCTGACAGTGGAGTGAGGATAGGCTATTGAGTTCAGCCCAAACTTTGTGCTTGGCAGCGGTTCCTAGAAAACCTAATGCTGCTCTCTGGAGTAGAGAGAGAGAGTTGTTTCCACCCTAGGACTGAAATGCTGCCTTGTGTTAAAAAAAAAAACGACTGATGTTTTGCTGACTCCACAAAAATAATTTATAACACTGATGCAGGCGATGCATGTTGTGGTTAACATAACATCTGATTCAGAGTTTCCCTTCACTGCACTGCTGGATATTGTTTGAAAGAGGTTGGTCAGAGGAAAGCGTTCTACCAGCCGTAACACAAAGAGGCCGGAAGAAACAGGCAAAAGGAAAATAAAGCATACAGAAATATTCTGTACCCATGGTGCAGGCTGTAGTTTTGCTGTTAAAGGGATTTACTATCCCACACACATTTAGCTCCTACACAACTTTGGAAAGGGTGGAGAATAGGAAAATGGAATAATGTCTGACCAAAATGTTGATTTCTGTGTACTAACAGGGAGGGAAAGGCGCCTCTCCTTCTGCTCGTCTTTCTTTTGAACACACCTCTTCTCCCTGAGCTGTCTCTGTTTAGACAGGAATGGCTGTAATGACAGGAAATGGTGTCTTTGCTCTGCCCCTTGGCCTCTTGGGAATGCATAAATCAGCATGCTCTCTATTATATGCTGAGTTAAGGGATGCTAGCTGTTCCGAGTCCAAGGACACTGTTAGTCCTGTCATAATGAGTTGCTCGAGCTGACAACATAACAAGCAACAATAACACTGCACTCAAGTCTGCAGAGTGTCATCATATGTTTAACTTCACTGACACAACTACTACAATATTAAATTGATATTTAATTACAGGAACTTAGTTTGCCTTACATTTATTCACTGCATTATAAAGTACCTTTAGATTCATAAAAAATTTATGGACGAATCTGATGCAACAGTGTGTGCCAAGGAGGCTTTTTAACACACACACACATTGCAAATTTACTACTACATCTGGCCGGTGCACAGCCAGAAACCAAATAACTCAAGTCTGTATAAAACAAAAGATACACGTCTGCCCAGTTATAGGCTGTAAATTTGGTGCAAATACGTCAAAACTGAATCTTTCATTATTTATTCTTGAATGTGATGAATTAAATACTATACATGCAGTCTATTTAGATGATTTTTAGAATATGCCCGTCTTTCTGTTCTTTTTAGTACACATGCAATACAGTGATTATTTTGGCCACAGAAATGGCCCTGTATATCTGAAATGTGTTGTCATTTTCTGCTCTGCTTTCGGCAGAAGAGAAGTACATAACAGTGCAGTCCTATACCGGCGAGGGCAAGGATGAAATTGCTTTTGAGAAAGGAGTCATTGTAGAGGTGATTCAGAAGAACCTAGAGGGCTGGTGGTTTATCAGGTAGGACTCACTCAAGCTCCATGACAAAGAAATGGGTATGATTTGACTACTTCAATAACAACCTGTACCACTTCACAGGTACCAAGATAAAGAAGGATGGGCTCCAGCCTCTTATCTAAAGAAAGTAAAAGATGATTTCACTCCACGGAAGAAGACCGTGACAGGCCCGGTGGAGATCATCGGCAACATCATGGAGATCAGTAATCTTCTCAACAAGAAAGCCCTGAGTGAGAAGGATGTACAAAGTGAAGGGGTCCCTGAGAGCCCCCAGGTGGCCAGGAAGGAGATCAGTATGCCGATCCCGTGTCCCGAAAGCAGCCCGGGTAACAGCCAGCAGGATGGGAAAAGCAAAGCAGAACCTGCCTCACCAGCCATAGCCCGCATTGCTCCTCATCGAGTGGAAATTGGTTAGTCGTGCTGATGTAGTTGTCTTCATCTTTGTTCGTAAGGGACCATACACTAATGACTGCTAAATTACAAGCCAGAGCAGAATCAGTAATAAATTGCTCTCTCTGTGTTCAAAACAGTAGATAGATAGAGACCTCAAAGTTTCCAAAGATACCACATACTACATGTCTGAGGAAGGGCTTCTAAACTGACACAGTATTTGATGAGATGTGGTACAGTCATTAAAATAGTCTTTGGTGGGGAATGTTTCACATCTAGCATCATGAAAGAAAAGAGCAAGATTATATAGAATATGTAATGTCAGTGTGGAACAAGACGACATTGAAAGGCTTGAAGGTATTGAAGGGACATAGATGTTAAAATATTAACATTTTGTGCTGCTTCACAGGTTCTCCAGTTCTCAGGCAAAAACCTCCCCCAAGACGAGATGCCACACTGGTAGGAGTGTTTTATTTTATTCATGCAAATGTAATTTATTCCTTTATTTGGTTTTCTATGTGGATGCTTAAAGAGCATGGAGCATGAAAGGATGCATCTAAGCACGCTGAAACAATTACATCCCTTGGGAGGGCAATGATTGTAACTTTACTTTTGTTGTGAGAGTTTGATGTTGCATTTTCACAATGGACAATCAGTTTTTAAGAAGTGAAAGGAGTTACATCATAGCTTTTTCCTGTTTTTCCTGCAGTCTGTATCCAATAATGTTAATCTCGTTTGTGTCTAGGGGTTTCAGTTGCCCTCCCCACCAGAGCCCCCTACAGTTGAAGCAGAGTATTACACTATTGCAGAATTTCAGTCCTGTATATCAGATGGCATCAGTTTCAATGGAGGACAGAAAGCGGAGGTATGTTTTCTTATGCAGCTTAAAATATTTAACTTGTGTTTTCATTTCTCACAACACTGCGTATGCAAAATGTGTAAAATGCCTTTCTGTAATGGTCAAATTGATTTTTCTTAATTTGTGTTTTAGGTCATTGAAAAGAATTCTGGAGGCTGGTGGTATGTCCAGATAGGAGAGAAGGAAGGTTGGGCTCCCTGTTCCTATATTGACAAACGTAAAAAGCCCAACCTGAATCGCAGAACAAGCACTCTATGTCGCCCAAAGGTTCCACCCCCAGCCCCACCAGTCAAAAAACAAGACTCCGTGGAGACTGCACCTCCCAGCAGTCCTGGGTCCGAAGCCCCAGAGTCCCCTGTGTCTCCTGGAAGGCCTGTGTATGAAGAACCAGAGTATGATGTACCTGCCATTGGTGATCTGGATTTGGAATCTGAGTTTGAGTTCCTAAGGGGAGAAGGTTCCTTAGTGGATGCAAAGAATGAGGACACATGTTCTGAGAGGGGATCCCATCTGTCCTCTAAGCCCTCCCCGGCTTCATCTCTGCACAGCGCCTCCTTCAAGATGGGTGAGTCATTTGAAGATGGCCACGAGGCAGAGGGGGAGCCAGAGGAGGAGTGTATCTATGAGAATGATGGCTTCCGGCCCTTTAGGGAGACCCCAGAGAGGCAGTGCAGCAGGGACTCAAATTCTTCCAAGACAAGTGTTTTGTCAGAAACTGGCAAGACTGCTAACTTAAGCCCTTTATCTGGGGGATGGAGACCTGCAGGGAGCAAACTCAAGATTGACTTGAATGGAAGCTCATTTTCAACTAAAGTAGAGGAAGTATCCAGCCCAAAATCTGCCTCCATGGAGTCTACCCCAGAGCAGTCCAGACTTAAGAAGGACCAGGAGGAGAACAAGGCATCTTCATCCACCAAGTCCTCTTCAAAACTAAAACCTGTAGTGAGGCCTAAACCGCAGCTTGCCAAGACCCCCAGTGCAGAAAAGATGGACATCAGTACGTTGAGAAGACAGCTGCGGCCAACAGGGCAGCTGAAGAATGGCACCAAAACCTCCAAAGGCGAAGACTCTGAGACGGCATCGGTCATCTCCTCTGAGGACTCATTCTCTTCTCAAAGCACATCTGACCTCTCCTCCATCTATTCCAAAGGCAGCCGGGGAGACTCGGACCTGGAAGGCTGCACCCTTTATCGCACTACAGACCCCTATGAGAAAGTCCAAGAGACTGAGCTCAGCTTCCCCGCCGGAGTAGAGGTGGAGGTACTGGAGAGGCAGGAGAGTGGGTGGTGGTATATTCGCTGGGGTGATACAGAGGGTTGGGCCCCAACCTACTACCTGGAGCCCATCAGGCATCAAGATGACGTGGCAGGATCAGAATCAGATGGTACCCCAACCAAACCTGGAAGCCTCAGCAAATCCAACAGCCTGGAGAAAAATGAGCAAAGGGTGCAGGCATTGAACAACATCAATCAAAACCTGAAAAAGGTCACCCCACCCATCCCTTCCAAACCCCCTGGTGGCCTATCTAAACCTTTGGGCTTGTTTGGTGGATCACGAAAGCAGAATAGCACCAAACAGCAGCAGGTTGTTCGACCTCAGTCTGTCTTCATATCAGCCCCCATCGTGGATGGTCCCAGCCCTGTTGGCTCTCTGAGAAGAAATGAGTCCCTAAATTCAACAGACCACCCTCGCGCCAGCCCCACAGTGCGACGCAACGCCTCATTTGGCACCGTGCCCCGTAGCCTGGCCCCAAATAACATAACACTTCCCAGCAGGTACAGATCCGGCACCGGTAGCTCTGAGTCTCTCGGCCACAGCTCCCAGAAGAACACACTCCCTGTCTCCACAGTGAAGCCCAAGCCACATATCATCCACAACAATCTCAGAGAGATGTACGTCTCAATTGCAGATTACCATGGTGATGAGGAGACCATGGGCTTCCCTGAGGGGACAAACCTGGAGGTTCTTGAAAAGAACCCCAACGGGTGGTGGTACTGCAAGGTTCTGGACAATGGCACACCAAAGAAAGGATGGGTTCCCTCAAATTACCTCGAGAAAAAGCACTAGCACGCATGTATGGAGCTGGGAGAACTCTCAACATGTGTGTAAAGACTACTTTAACAGATACATTTATTTTGTGAAAGCCATTAAATGTGTTAAATGAGGATTATGTTTTTCCCGGTACCTTTGCCAAAACGATCAGCCAGATCAAATTATGACTTTGAAATGAAATGAGACATCTGGTAAAATGAGTCGACATGAGTAGTGCAGTGCCTCTGATGTTGCATTTGGAGCATTTTGAGACAGCCAAAGAGAACACCAGAAAGTGGAGGAATGATGCTTTTCTTCAGGCTAACTTTAACTTGAAATAAGATTTGTCTGAAAGTGAGTCATTTTGTGTCCACTCCTTGAACTGTTTGGTTTTTTTTTTTAAGTTTATGTCATTTTCTAAAAGCATTTTTAAAAAAAAAAAGCATTTAAAGCTTACTGCATGTTTGAAAGGATTCATTATACTGACAATGCCTTGGGCTGTTAAAATGAAGCAATTTTCTACTCCTTCTCTTAAAAACACCTGAAATGTTGCCAAAGCTGCTTTGTGTTAGTCTCATCTTGATGTTGTCTCTTTGCATGTTTTTATATTCCTCATATGTCGCCTTTACGTGAAATATTTTACCCATTTAATTGTCTGATATTGTCTTAGCTAATGAAACAATTTGTGAGCATCTCTGATCGCGACAGTATTTTCTTTCTTTAAAATGTAAAATATAATTTCTGATAATTTCCCAAACATATATAACCTTTAAATTTTCCTAATTTCAGCAAGAATTATATTTATTCACTACTTTAAAATTACTTACTTTCTTTATTACAAAAAAAAAAACCTCATAAAAACAGAAACAGACATTTTCACAATTGCCAAAGCCTTTCTAGAAACTGCTCTATTAATTATTATGACAATTAAAAATTTCTGCTGGGCAGTAAATTTGACACATACAGTAATTCTTCAGCTGCAGCAGTACTGCGATGCTTTTGTTTCTTAACTGTGTGACCAATGATGTTAACTGAAGTGCCTAAAGAACAAATTAAATAAATGCACTTTTGAACCATTATCTACACTTTCTTTGTTTAATTTACTTCAGTAATGGTTTGTGTTTTGCTTCTCTAGTAGCTGATTTATCACTATGGATATGAAGGAGATAAAAGCAGAGTAAATCCATGCACAGATTATGAACATACACAACCACAAAGTGTTTTAATTTGTCCTTTTCTTATAATGATTGGTATATTAACCCTGAAAGACCAAAAGCATATACTGATCTAAAATGTATAACAACCTTTGAACCTCTTACACTATCAATACATTTAAATAATTCACATAAAAATGTATTTTCTCAGCTTTTCAGCAGAATCAGTTGTGCCTTTTTTGGATGTTCAGAGGCTCTACAGTGAATGTGGATTCAACAGTAAAGCCTGTGTATTTTGATAAATGACAGTAGTTGTAGATGCTTGTTTTTATATTAAGTTAATGATATATGTTGCTGTTTGGATATAATGACCTGTGCAGGGTCCATACTGGTGCTTGAAATCCTTGAAAATGCATGAATTTCAGTGTTTTGTTTTGTTTTCAGGGACTGGAAAGTGCTTGAATTTTACTTTAATTCTAACTCTGTGATGTGATTTATTTATTTATTTGTATACTTATTTTTTATATTAACTCTACCAGGTTAGATGCCAAGCCAAAGCTACTTACAGAGAGGTGATACATTTTGAAAAATTAAACTTTATGTCAAAAAGAAAATTAGTGGGTGTTCTCAGGTCGACTCCAGGTATATTTATATTTTAATATTTGGCTTGGTGTGAGTGTGGATAAAACTTTGTGTTGTCTTTTAATTTCTAAACTTTTTGCTGTTATGAAACATAATTTTAGATGTTTATAGCATAATACAATGTACATCATTGTGATAAAGAGTGAAAAAATGATCATGAGTATATGTATATTATTATTATTATATGTAGATATGTATTTTACCCCAGTGAGATGCTGAAAAAAATTTAAAATGACCCTTAAAAGTTCTTGAATATGACCTTAAAAATGTGTATGAACCCTGGCTTTGAATTTACACAGAACTTTTATAAACATCTACATGATCAGTTGAATAAATATAATGAATTAGCATTAAACATGCAAAATGTAGAGGATGATATTTTATTAATTGGTGATAAATCCCTTCAGAAGGTTAAATGTAGAGAAAATGTAATTTGGAAGTCACCACAAATACAGTTCTAGGTCTTAAAAGGTTAAACCGGGATGATAGCAGTGTGAAACTAAACAGCGGACATTGAAAAATAGTAAGACAAGTAGAATGTATTTTTACATGATATACCCAAACCTGAAGTTTTATTTTTTATTTTATTTTATTTATTTAATAGGGACAGTGCATATTAATGAACATCTATAACAGTTGCAGCTGTAAATATGCCAGACTGTAGCGGCAGTGCTAATTTCCATCTGTAGTCCCCAGGCAAGTGACAAGAAAGACAGCTGACAAAAAGGCAAAATATTATAAGACATCATAAAAAGACAGTAGACAGAAATGCAAAACATCCTAAAAACACACAGAACAACACAGTGAGGATGATCTACTGATGGTCACAGGCTTGGTTTTCCTTCATCCAATGTTTAAATTGTTATTTGAAGGAGGCATATGATTGTGAGTCTCTTATGTTGAGCGGTAAACTGTTCCAATATTTAGTTCCAGTGACTGAAAGGGCAGTTTGTCCAAAAGTAGTGCGCCTGCGTGGCACCTCACAGTCTCCTCGAGCTGTGGCCCTGGTGACCATCCCACTGACAGAGCGGGATTTGATAAAATCTGTCAAGGGAGGAGGGGAAGTCCATGCAAGACTTTATATATCAGGCAAGCATTTTTAAAATTCACAAAATTATTAAAATTAAGACATTTATATTTATCTAAAACAATGCAGTGGTGAAAATTAAATGTTTTTTTTATCAAATATTTTTATGGCTTTTTTAAAAAGTGATTCTATGGATTTGAGTGATGTGCCAGCAGCAAGTGACCAGGAAGTTATACAGTATTCAATATGAGAGAAACTCAAGTCACATAAAAGGCTGGAATATTTGCATATTTAGTCTTTAATCCTTAAAAACCTAGAGCTATTTTTGTGGTGACTTCCAAATGTAACATTTTCTAGTGACTTAACATCATTTATTATAATAATATCCTTTGCATTTTTCAGTGAAAATAAGATATTTTGCTATATTCAGTTTGCTGATTATGTAGAAAGGTTATTATATAAAAACAGAAAACTGAAGAAAAAGTGAGTTTCTCAGCCAAATATTTCACAAACTGAACATAAAAACAAGTGTCTCCATCCACTGTCTTTGATCCAACTCCATGGGTTTTACTGGTGAATCAATGTTATAGAAGATGATGGTGTTTCCATGTTCACTACGGAGCCTCTGAACGTCCAAATGGGTTATATCTGATGACCATGAAAAGCTGAGAAACTGCATTTAACCTGAATTATTTACATGTATTGATAGGATTTAGTGGTTCAAGGGTTATTTAATATTTTAGATCAGTCGATGTTTTTGGTCACTGGTGACTGTTTAGGTTTTTGATGGTTAAATTTCTAATCACACCTGATATTTGTTAGCTGTTAAATCTTTCTACCTACGGTCAATAACATAAGTACAAAAATTTAACTTTTAAAGACACAAATATACATGTAGCAATTACTCTTACAGTTTTATATTCCAGTATTATTCCATAGTCACTGTTAATTAACACTGAATACCTGAGTGTATTTGTAAAGCTGCTCCTGTGGGCCATAAACCTATATGCTCACAAACAATAACACACTGTGGGACACTTGGATTTTGTGTGGCAGCGGTCAGTGTTCTGTGCAAATGAGATGTTTAAAGGGTATCATTATCTGGGAAATTAACTACGGAAGGATTTGGTGTTTAATTAGAATGAACGCTAATTACAGCCCATAACCAGTGGTAATATCGAGCCTCATGGTTTGTTTGCTTTAATGGATTTCTTGCCTCTGAAAAAAAAAAAACAAAACAAAAAAAAAACAAAAAAAAAAACCAGAGCAACTCCCCATAACTGAATCTGTTTATGTTCAGTGTAAACTCATATCGTTGCCTATGCAATACAGCTGAAGTGTTTGAGCAGCTGGATGTAGTTACGCAAATAAATTAGCTCACACTTGGTTGCTTGACATGGCTTTTATTTCATACCAACATGCTGAGCCAGAAAATGTTGCAGTTCCCTGTGAATGGCCTCCTCTGGCAGCTCCTGCTTTCGGATAACCTGCACATTTGACTTTGGTTTAGACGGTTTTCATTCTGTGGTCACTCGCCTGCTTAATTTAGCATCAACTGACAAAGCAAAAGTTTGAGTTACCCATGCAGGCTTGTACTCTATAATATTGTCGCCTTCAGCTATAATCATAAAAACACCAAATCAAAACACCAATGCAGTTTCCACTGTCAGACACTACATATTGCTATTGGATTTGGTGCCTGAAATATAATAAGATTTACAGCCCACAGGAATTTAATGTGAAATATGTCCGTCCCACTGGCTGTTTAGTCTGCAGGGACCTCGATACTCACACTACACTCACTGACTTTGAACTAATTAATGGATGTCTGTTGATCATCTTTATGGTTACTCCACTGGTTGTAGAGTGTGTTTCCTTGGCGTGTTTATATGTTGATTTATGCATGAAAATAAATCAAAGCACTAAGAAAAGGAAAAAAATGTAACTCCAAGATGTATCAGGGTGATAAAAAAAAAAAAAAAAAAAAAAAACCTTGGAGGCTTATGAATGCATCTTATCTCACATATAGAGATTGTGTGTCAGTGTGTCATGACATATTGTAATGTATCATTAAAATTCACAATGTAATATGATTGAGACAAAGACAAGGGAGGTGTAAACTGAGATTCAGGTTAATGATCCATGCCATTATAAATTAACCCGCTGTGTACTTATTCAGTTACCCTATTGTACATTTTTATATAATTTATTGTATGTTTTGTCTATAAAATGTACAAAAATTAGTGAAAAGGTGTGACGTAATGTCTCAGATCTTGACGTTATTCATTGTTTAAGAATAGGCAAGAGGAATAATGTGTATATTCTGTGTCGAACAAGAACTGACAAGGTAAGTTAATGATAATTCTTGTGTTAAAAGCAAGGAGCAGGTTTCTTCTAATGCACATTTTGTATCTATATTGATTTCATGTTATTTGATATAATATTAGCTTCATTTTTTAGACAACAATAAGACTGTATTTACCTGAAAATGTCAACTGGTGTAACCACGAAAGAATGATTAGAATTACACCACCTTAAAGTTGCATTTACTTAGTTTTATTCAGTATTAAATACTTCTAATGCAAACCGTATAGGATGATTTACTGAGAATTTCTCCTTTTTAACCCTTTCATGCATGAATTATGAGAACCTTAATCAAGATTTTTTTTTTTTTTTTGTTCCTGTTTTTATTCCTCTTTAGGCATTAAAAAAAAACAATGCGATTGAAAATTCTTTTTATGAACCTATTTTTCATGGAGTTGCAAAAATGTCCACTCAGCTGGACACCAAGTGTTTAATTTTTTAAGAAAAGAAACATGCATTTACTGATATACTGTGTGAAAACTATGAAATAAAAACATTTTTAATGCTGCAAATCTGATGTTTTCTCACATTTTAACATACTCTAATACTAATCATAACCCACTTCCTGGAGATAATATGCAAAAAAAGAACTTTTTGTTGTTAATTACAGTCTAGTAGTAACAATAACAAGCAAGTGCTTTACACTCAAACATGTTACTACAGATGAGGTTTATCAAGAACAGCAAAGTTACAGTAATGGTATGAATTGCAATGTATTGGATGATGCATGAGCACCCAATGTGTTGGCTGATATGAAACTAAAACAACAGAATCCATGAATATACAAGAGAACAGCTGTAGAATAGCTGTCCACTGTAGTGACCACTATGCATGAAAGGGTTAAATAGGTAACTCTTTGGGTTGTACAATTACACCACAAATTTGCACAACATTATCCTAAAATGGATTAAAAACAGAAAAATACAAAAAAAAAAAAAAAAAAAAAAGAACATATAAAAATCACCACCAGACATCTTATGTTACACCATTGGCCAGTTTATCAAAATACTTGCTCTTTAATTAGTAAAAGGGTAACATGATTTCCAGTAACCGGTTGTCGCTGTTTTGATCACTGATTTTTTCACACATGGCTTTTGTTGTTGCTTTGTGCACCCTCTACTGTGCACAACATGATGTTACTGCTCACGGCCACTGGAGGGCAGCAGCACTCAGCATCTCGACACATACTGGGCAGAAAGCAATAATGTTGACCTCCATCAGCACACTAATTAGATACAGCTGAGGTGAATGCAGTCAATTGATATTTTGAACTATGAACAAAGTTGCACTTTCTTATATAATTGCATTCCCACTCACTGTTTTTCCCTGGACGCTGCAAATCTGACAGAGAAAAAGATTTTACATCAAACTAAACACCAAAAGCTTAAAAGCCTTACATACAACAGAGGCCCCAACTCCAGCTCTGTCTGATGCTTCATTAAAATTCAAAATCAATCACTTTGTGCTTTTTTGGAATACAAATTTGATACTCTAATAGACAGTGTGGATGTTTGACCAAACAGCTGTCCAGAGGAGATACAACACATCTCAAACGAGTCTGCCAAGCCCTTAAGCCTGTAGAAGGACGGCAGCCAGGTTCACTCAGAGGTCTGAGTGGAAAGTGTGTGTGTACACAGACACCGGCGAGATATACTATATTCATGTCACTTTCACAGACCCCGACTGTGTATTTCCCTCTCACCTCTATGAACACTTGGCCATGAACGGCAGGCGCTGCTGCCTGTTTCATGTCGGGACGTCACAGCCTGTATTTGTCCCCATTGGAGTGCAGCATAAAACAGTGCTGCATTAGAGCCAGGCCTTCAGGGTAGTAAATAACAGATGATGTTCACTCTGGCCAGGTCTTCATACCATGGCTCTAAACAGTTTCCCTGTGAGTTATAGCTGTTTACTAAAAGCCCTTGCCTTTGTTATTCATATAGTATATGGTGGGACATTACACAATATACTACAGTGTAAATATAAAGCATCTGAGAGATGGCTGCTGTTAGCTGCTCTACTTTTCTATTTCCCTGCATAAGCGATTAATCAATCATCAAACATTTGTATAATGTACATTTTGGGAGAAGTTACAGACACTAATGCTCGCTCATTTCCTACCTTCTTTTCCAAATTGACTTCAGTTTCCTGCCTTGACTGAAATATAGTGAAGCTGTGAAACGGACACTTTTAACTGTTTATTGCACTGTGAGTTAAATCCCTGCTCCACAACAGAGAATAGGCTTTACTGAAGACAAGAACTAAATTGTGTACCTGACAAAGAGCTATGCTTGTGCATAAAACAGAGCTTTATTTGTAAAGGACTTAAAAAAAAAGTACAACAGTGATACAATATAAATAACTGGAGCCAGTGGTTTAGACCGCTCTCTTTGACTTTATTTAACAAATATAATTAGCAGATGCATAAACCAGCTTTTGAATCGTTTAACAATACGCAGGAATTCCCCTAAATCCACAATTCTTTCTTTCAATCATTTGCTGGTTTTGCTTGGACTACAGATATTTGGTCACATTGGAAAATGTCATAATTATGAGCATATTGTCACTTTTTACCAGTCACTACAACACAAAGTATGACCAAAAGCAATACAAACTTTACTGATTTATTTACTTTAATACCTTATTTTAGTATCTGGCATTAGTGAAAATCAGCTAACGCAACCACAGTTTTCTATAATCTTATGCAACAACAAAATAAGCAATATTCCTATTCTTCTTGACACAATAGGCATACATATAAAATAAACTGTGATAGTTCATTAACATTGACAAAATAAATAATATTCACTATGTACAGTTGTTATAATACTCATCATCAATAGCCTTTTTTCTCTCAAAACGTACGACATTTTATTTCAGCTACGTCCTACTTGGTCAGGAAGAAGAAAAAAAAGGTAAAAACTTAAAGGTTGAATATCTTTGTAATTTCCAGTATAATGCAGAACGACAGATGGGACAAGGCAATGTTAAAATATAAGATCCTCAGCAGTGACTTTGTTGAAACGCAGATGTTTTGCACATTGAAACATTTGATTCAAATGCATCATAGCCACATAAAAGTTATTTGCACCTAAGTGTTCTTCCTGTTCCAACTTTTCTAGGGTAGGCGACTGTTTATCTTGACTCCTGTCTTTGTCGGACTGAGATGACAAGCTTTGACACAGTGAAAAAAAACCTGCACTTACTGTCTCAGGAATTACCCGGCAATGTTTCAGTGAGGCCAAAAAACACCTGGAAATAGCTTGTTTTTTTCTTAAAAACTCAAAGCGGTCCATAATGCATGAGATTAGTCAAGTGAAAATGTCCTTGGAGTTGGCTTTTACCGAGGGGGAAGAAGCACTCAGTCACTGAAATGCAAATGAAATTCTCACAATGCTTTAAAATAACAAGCTACATCCTTGTCACCGACTGCTCACATGTGGATTTCTTTAATTGAACACAGAATGCATGAAAATATGTAGACGCAGAATGATACTGATGCTGTCATTTAATGTACATGTGAGAGAGAAGAGTGCAATCTCAAGAAAGTGATTTAAGGGTTGCTTGGATTGATTTGCCATCCTTATGTGCGCGTTCAGCATTTTAAAAATACCTTACTGCCCACCAGTGTTTATCTGGATGACTTTACTTCAATTACAGCATTCAGCAGGCTTACTGCGCAGCCAAAGATGGCAAGGACGTCTGCCAACAAGCTGGACATGCAATTCATACAAGTCCCACATTTTACAGGCTTTCTTACAAACATTCTGATGTATTTGCTGCGTCTGACCGAGCAAACTCTTTCTCTGCACTAAATGCTGTGCAGACCCACAGCAAAAGGTGCCCCTTTCTTGTCTCGTCCCAAACATGTAACATCCTTTTTCCGCCTTCTTCCCTCGCACCTCCCTCCCCCAAATCCCCCCCGCACTGATTTACATCCTTGTTCGTTGCGTGACCTTCTATGGTGACAATGTTCACACATTTTTACCCTTTGCACGATCTGAAGTTCACTGAAGCACAGTAGGTGAGGAAAAGATATTTAAGCAAAACAGCTTTTATCACAAAACACAGCTTCTTCACCCACTGCAAAACAAATGCATAAAAAAATGGCTTGTTCTAGAATTGCTCCAAGGTTTTCACCCACTATTTACGCATTCCTCCTTCGATCCTTGTAAACATCCAGAAAATCTGCTTTCTATTGGTTTTTACCCAGATTTATTAGAGAACTGACTGAGCCTCGTGCTGAAATGACACTTCTGTTGTTTGCTAAAACCCAGTAGGCACGAAAACTCGATCTTCTTCTGAAGTTTTGGACAGTTTTACTTTTTCAAAATCTAGCTTGCAGCGATGCTATAACCAGCAGAATGAAGGCCAATTCTGCTGTAAGTAGGACAGATGCCTCTTCAGATTATCATTTATCTTCCAACGGATGCACAGATCACAGAGTTGCCGAACAAAAATAGGTCAAGGTGCATGTTAGCCATTGGTAGCTCACTGTTCCTGTTGACCTCACTGTGTTTTCATAGGAGCTTTCTGAAGGTGTGTTTACATTGGACACAACAGATAAAACCTTGTTTAGTTTAATTTCCTGCTTTAACATACCTGAGCCAGATTGCACACACAAAAAGCTGGGAATTTGATGCTTTTCTATATCCATGACAGTCCAGCTAAGTAATAATGTGCTAAGTGTGTCACTACAAAGTCATAGATGGCTTTTAACGATGTCCTGAACCTGACTATGTCTAGGCCTACATGCTCCGGTAGGTTTTGATGATATCTTTAATTGTCCGCCTGCAGATGGGGCAGCAGGCGTTGGCCATCTTTTTCAGTTTGAGGCCACAGGTGTAGCAGAGACACATGTGTCCACAGGCGTACAGGACTGTGTCCACGACGTTCTCGTAGCAAATTGTGCACTCGTCGCTCCACGAACTGGAGCAGGATGGGAAGGTAGGGGACTCTGGGTGACTGGAGAATGGAGAACTTGGAGTTGTACCTGAGGAGAGTGAGGAAAACATTAAAAAATTAACTTCATCCAAAGCTGAAAATAGAAGTTTACTAGTGTTTCAGATTCACGTCTTGACATTATAATGTGAAACATTTTAATCCTATAAGGTTATTGTGTTATAAATACTATATTATTTGTGCTAGAGTTAGGCCTTTATTTCTGATTTACACTGTTTATTAAGTAGAGATGATAATATTGTTTTGATCTGCTTCTATTTGCAAAGTTAAAATAAACTCTAGAGCAGTTTTCTATAAATATAGCCCTTCCTCAAGTGTTTCAAGGTAGTGTTTCAGTTGACAGAAACTATTCATTGCTTAAGAGAGCTCTTATTGTGTAAATGTTGTACTTGTAAATTTCTACAAATGACAGTTTCACTGAAAAGTATCACACACCTGCAGTGACTTAAACTGGCCAGTGACTCTTTAAATGACTGATATAAAACAACAAAGTGTTTAAGCAGAATTATTACGTTATTGACGGTAGTAAGTAAAATCTGTAAATGTAAACGTTGTGTTGAACTGGCAGTGCATTATATGACTTGCATTGTATTATGTTTTTTACCTAGCCTGTATTTGAGGACTGGCCTTTATTCATGTCAGCCTTGGCCCCAGCTATTAATAGTGGCCTGGCCTGAAATTGACTCAAGGTATAAGGAAGAAAAATTGAGGAAATTCAGTGTACATATCAACTGCCATCTACCAGTTGAAGCATAGCTACTGTGACTAGATTTTCCTTTTGGTTGAGCAGATTTCCCACACCGACCACATCATTAAAACCACTGTCTACAGCACAGGTGTCAAACATGCGGCCCAGGGGCCAAATCCGGCCTGCCAAAGGATGCAGTCCAACCCTTAGGATGAATTTGTGAAATGCAAAAATTACACTCAGATATTAACAATCCTTTCATTTCAGGTTCCACATTCAGACCAATTCAATCTCAAGTGGGTCAAACCGGTAAAATACTATCATAATAACATATAAATAATGACAACTCCAAATTTTCCTCTTGGTAAATGTAAATATTTCCGTGTATTTACACTAAAACAAAGTATAATTTTGCAAAAAATGTGAATAACCTGAACAAATATGAACCTGAAATGTCTTAAGAGAAGTACAATTTTAACAATATTCTGTCTGTTACTAAATGTTTTGTGTTTGTAGATCCACTGTGATCTATAAGTTATAATGTACATGTGTAAATGATAAACTGAGGCAGAATATTGTTAAAATTACACTTATTTTTTCAGTTTGCTCATGTTATTCACATCGTTTGAAAGGATAGTTCGTAGATGTAAACATTTTCATAATGTAAATTTACTTTTTTCGCTCTAAAAGATAGAGAAAAGTTTGGAGTTGACATTATTTATATAGTATTATGTTATTATTTTACTAGTTCGGCCCACTGCAGATCAAATTTAGCTGAATGTGGCCCCTGAACTAAACTGAGTTTGACACCCCTGGTCTACAGGTTGTACTGTTAGCATAGATTGCTAGTAAGTTCTTTGTTTACTGTATTTAGTAGATTAGGTCCCATTTTCAATTTTTATGTTATTAGCTATCCTAAAAACATGGCTAATGGTTGAGCTACAATGGAAACACACACTGCTGTGAAAACTTCCAGAGGAAAGACCCTTCAGCCAAAATCTCTGGGGTTTAACCCTTTCATGCACAAATTATGAGAACCTTAATCAAATTTTTTTTTTCCTGAGTGTTTTTATTCCTCTTTAGGCATGAAAAAAACAATGTGACTGAAAATTTTCTTCTGAAAAATAAATAAAAATAATAAATCATACAAAAATACATAAAAAATAATAATGAAAAAAAATTCTTATATTTTTTATTTTCTTCTATTTTTCATGAAGTTGCAAAAATGTCCACTCAGCTGGACACCACATGTTTAATTTTGACGCACAGAAACATGTATTTACTGATAAATTGTGTGAAAACTATGGGGAGGGCTTGTAATCCTGGGGGTTTATGCTCAGGAGAGATCTACATAATGTTACCAATTCATGTCAGAAAAGATATGTAGTGGCTTAAAACTTTAATAAAGATGTGTGTAAAAAAAAAAACAAAAAAACAAAAAAACAAAATCCATGAATATACAAGAGAACAGCTGTAGAATAGCTGTCCACTGTAGTAACCAGTATACATGAAAGGGTTAATTACATTATAAAAATGTATAAATGAGCGTGTGACAAAACCCATTAAAAAAAGTTATGAAATTTTAAGTTACAGCAAATCAAAGACCGCAATTAGCTTAAAACCACTCAAAGATACTATCACCCTTTACTTAGCACAGAGCTAAGCTAATTGTTTTTATGTTTCCTGTTTCTTCTTCTTAAGCTAACTGTCTGTTTGCTGTAGCCTTATATTTATATTGCCGTATTTAACTTCTGGCACGAATGAAAATGAAACTTGACAGGGAAGACATTGCTTAAAAAGGGGTTCTAAAAAATGAATAGGAAATTAGCTGTTGGCTATGGTTGAATTAATATTAATAGTAGCATAAATGACTACACTGTGTTCATAAAAAAGAATAATGGGTTCATCTTATCTGACATTACTCTAACTCATTCTGTCAAAAAAAATTACAAGCAGGGTATTAAAGACATCTGATTTTATATATATTCATTTATTCTCCAGTGGAGGGGAAACACAAAGAGGAGAAATGGAATAAAAAGACAAAACCTGTTGAAGAGGAAAAGGCTGTCTGGTAGTTGGTATTGAAGCTGGAGTTGAGGTTGATGTTTAAGGATGCGTTGAGGTTGGACTCTGAGTTGCCACTGCAAAGCATTGTGGGAGTGTTGGGTGTGCAGGAGGGGGAGCTGGGCACAGATATCTGGGTGCCTCTGAGGTCAGGGTGCAGAGATGAGCCTGGGGATAAACAAGGAATAAGTCATTTACATTGGCAACAGTTGATTTCCCTGCTTTTGTTTTTTGTTTTTTTTACATTACATAATTTCAGCTGAACCGAAGATGTCAATCCTTTACACCGTGTTGATGATCTGCATCTCTTTTTGTCCGTCACACTCTCTTACACTTCCTCAGACACACACAGCCTGTGCTATCTCGAAGCAGATGACTTGTGAATCCACAGCGTCTGAGTGTGGGTGTGTGTGAGTGAGTCAAGAGCCTGTGAGTTTGTGTAGTCTTGTCAGTGACGCCAAAAGACCCCGTCTCCCCTCCCCAATTCCTCCTTCATATGTCCATGACCACCCTTCAACTGTGTATCTTTCGTCCCTCCCATACTGTCCATTCCCATTTGCGCCTTATAACCATCTGTTTTCATATTGACAGCTCATTTTTCCTCACAGAAATACCGACCCTGATTCCACAAATTCTGATCTAGTCTTCCTGACAGACTTAAAACATTATTTACGCTCTGTCCTTCAACTGACCATGACATAAATGTTGCTACACCACTGGACTGCTGCTTATTTGGCACTGCCATCCATCCATGTTGTCAAACGATCTGGAATTGTTAATTAACATCCAAGTGCATGATTTACTAGTTGAACGCTTCATACAGTGGAAATTTCAAGGAAAGTTTAGCCATATATGGTGATAAATGAAAGAAAAGTTTAATAAAAGCACCTTCAAAATGCAAAAATAAGCACTTGTGTGGTTTATTCCTTGCACAGAAATGTGTACAATATGTTGCACAACTCTCGCTATGAACCCTGCTGCCTTTTCACTTGGACCAAACCGACCTATTGAAGTCTCAGTTTCAGCCTATATAAACAAAGCATACAAGTTTTTTAGTCATGCAATAACCAGTCTGCCCCTCAAAAAAAAAAACAACAAACACAGAAATAACTGCACAGAGACAAGTCTCTTGGTAATCTAAGTTTGCTTTTAAGGTTAGCACTGAGATCAAAATGTTTGTTTCACTTTGCTGAGACATGCCTCTTCTGAGTCATCTATTTTTTTATTCTTTTCAGTGTTATATATATATCTATATTGTAGAGTGCACACAGGACTTTATGCATACAGTAGCATTTATCCACGACAGAGCTGTAAATAAGTCCCTTCCATTACCTACTTAACATGACCTATGTGGAGCAGCTGTTAGCAAATGTCTTGGTCAACTCTAATAAGGCAGAATGTATAACCTTCAGGTCTATTCATGTGCACTTTCATCAAGGTTACCTTTCATCCTCTTTTGTATTATGAATTTACTGCTGGCTCTAGGACCAGGAATGAGTATGTGAATATTTTTGCTATGCAGGCTCAACAAGAGGTCCACTATATGCGGATGAGCATTTGTCCGGTGGCTTTCATCACACAGTTAACGCATATAAATGACTCTGCCACACCCTATGAGGCTATATTTTCATAGTTAATGCAGGAAATAGTTGAAACAGAAGCTGAAAACATACCACATTGGGATGCATGGCATAGAAAATGTTGGTCTCAATGAAATTTGTTATAAAATTAATAATGAAAAGCCTTTAAAAAAAGACAAATTGACCATGTGAGATCAACAGACTCCCATCTGTTCCACTTCACAGGCTTGACAACACCCAGCCATGACAAACTGTCACTTGCCTCAGTGGCTAGATGTTTCCATGGCAACTCATGGCGTGCGGCTGCAGTGAGTGGGTGAGCAGAGACGTCACAAATGCACTCCCCACAGCTGGAGTGGGTAATGACTCGAGGAACGTTCGTACCCCCAAGAATATAGAGAGACTGGGAGGGGGAGAAGTGTGTGTGTGTGTGTGTGTGTGTGTGTGTGTGTGTGTGTGTGTGTGTGTGTGTGTGTGTGTGTGGGTGGGTGAGTGAGTGTGTGTGTGTGTGTGTGTGGGGGGGTATGTGCATGGAAAAGAGGACACACCGGAGGACCAGTGTAAAAGGAATGGACTGTGGATAGAAAATCAAACATCTCAAAAACCCTCAGTGCAATTACATTTTAATAATGCATATGGAGTGCATCATAAGGAGCTATCACAGGCTCCCTGTAGATACATAATGCTGGCTGCTGAGAGCCCACGCATGACAGAAATAACCTCCTCAGCCCTGGTCTGGTGTGACTACATGAAGAAGAGAAGAAAAACACAGCAATACAGCAGAGACTCAACTTCCTTTCGCTCGACAAATTCAAATCAGGCAATAATTTGCAAGAACAATCGATAATATTTCCAAGCTTCACTGCATTTTAACTGTGTTTAAAACATTTCCAGAGATTTCTCCTCTAATTATGGATTTACTGTGATGAAAAGCCTGTATCCTTATCATTAACAACTTGCCTGGGATGCAAAGCTGGCGTGAAAGAAAAATAAAGATAAATATCATTATCTGCAGGAACTGTAAACAAATCACGAGCGCTCACATTTGTTCTCCCAATACTCTGCAGTACTTTGCATTTATAAGACTCTTTGCCCAAGTAATGCGGCTGGTTTATTTTATGAAAAACACAGGGCTTAAAATACCTTAAGTGCAGCACTCCTGATGACGAACAAGGCATTTTTAATATTCCAAAATGCAATTTAAGTCACACAAGAAGCGGTAAAGTGGAATTCACTTACTGAATACAAATATCAAGGCGAAGGTTGTATTTTAAGGTAACAATATTAAATTTGCATTCAATCAACAGAAAAAGCAACACTTTGTGCACTTCTTACAGGAGAAAACAGCATGTCCTCAACTTAACGCCTAACACTGTTAGTCTTGCCAAGCCTGTTAGTGATCATTTAGCCTTTTATTTTGAAATCCTCATCCTCTTATCTTTAGATATTCAATCCAGTTTCCAAAAGTCCACCATCTGAACACAGACACGAGTAACCTCTGTGTAACATCAGCTGATATTGCGTTATCATTGTGTGAAATCTGCTGGAGTCAAACCGAATTGATAGAAATCCCAGAGATACAAAGTTGACATTCATATGCACACTGTGGGAGCGCAATGTGAATTCCCAGGAGATAAATGAGTTGATAAAAACACAGAGAGCAGCCCAGAATGTTGGGGTGAGGGGGAACATTTTCTCACAAAGGTCATTCAACGATCAGACACATCAGGTTCTGAATGGAAAGTTACAAATGACATCTACTAAAACTCTTCTGAACTTGTCATTATGCTTTAATCCATGACAATAAAATACAGAAAATGCTAATCCTAATGAGAAAGGCTTCTTGGATTATATCTGGTATTTTCCATGTTTTATGCACGCAAACAGCACATCTTAAAATGTAATTTTTATTCAACTACAGCAATACCTTTACAAAACACAAACAGTTCTGTGTTATAGGATTGATGTCACTTGTCCAGGTTTTCTTTCTATGTTTAAGCCTTTCAAAGTGTTATCTGTTTTCTAAAGGAATATTAGTAGTGAATGAATCTATTGGTCACAGAGGTGTCCTATAAGTCTAAAAGTTAATGTAAGGCAATAAAACAATGTATGTGTTTCCATGTAACTGTCAAGCAAACATTTCACAAAAAAGGCAAACAAGGGCATTTAATATCAAATATTTTAGGGCAAAAAAGGAAAGTGTAAGAAGAAATAAAGGTTGACTGGTCTTAGCCTGTCTCTATTTTCATTCTAAAATGGCGGTGATGTTTTTTTCTGTTTGATTTGTAATAATCAGTATAGCTAAAACATTGGTTAAGCTAGTTTTAATCTCTTGTAAAGTATGTGAAAAAGACAAAAAAAAAACACTTTTTTTGCATCAACATTCTACAATGTGCAAAAAGATATATGCTTGGAAACATGGCCTCTGTCAGACAGTGACAGTGTTTCTGTGCGTATCACTGATGGAACGTACCTAAAATCCTGAGTTGCGTGATGGTTCCATGCAGGCCGTAGAACATCCACAGCGGTCTGGAGTTGTCCACGCACAGCTGCATCCCTGCACTGACCCCATTATGGCTCATCATGACCTCACCTTCTGCATTTACCACAAAGCCTAAGATGTCCCCGCTGTGTAGCGGCACCGCCACCCGACACACTGCCCAGAATTCCTTGCGGTCAACCAGCGACTCTGGGTTGGATGGCAGGTCACTGGGCCTAAGAGTAGCAGGGTCACATGATGTCACCCCATAAGACAGACACCCAGGTCGTGTGACACCTGCTTTTGTCACCTTCACAAAGACTGTCTCTGAACAGCGTAGTGGCCGACTGGTGAACACAAGGGTCCGCTCATCACCACGGTGATCCAGCCGCGCCACTGTCTGCTTATCCAGGATAGTCACATGAATGCCATGCACTGAGTGGAAGTGCACATCAGTGTCCAAATGAGCAGGCAGCAGCGAGCACTGCTGGGAGTTCTGAGAGTTTTGGGGCACATGGCAGGAGCTGGAGCTCAGGGGCTGGAGCTGCTCTTCCTCCTCTTCCTCTTCTTCCAGATGCAGCTCTTGCTGCTGCAGGCTAAGGTCACACAGGCTGATGGAAATGCGAGGGTCATCGCTGTTTCGCTGAATGGAAGCCCGGTGGGCGGCAGCAAATGAACGAGGACGCAAGCAGTCTAGGGGGACCATCTCACTGTCTGTGGAAACAGAAACACAGGCATGTTACGTAATCACTCATCTGCAGCATCAAGTACAAACTGCAGCCAAATTACTCTCTTTTTTGTTCATTTTTTTGGATAACCTGTGTTCACAAGGATTTTTTTATTTATAACACTACAATAGAGGAACGTTTGAGTCATTTCATGTGGAAAAAAGTGAACCACCCAAAGTAATTTATGCACTCACTTTGTATTCTGCACATTTCTCTTCAAACCACTAGTTTGTTTCACTTTCACTGTTTGGAGGCTGCTCATTCATCATACCTGCTGTTGTAAAGGAACGGTGTCTTTCAGCCTCTCTGCTTTTTAAAAATTGAATTAATTGTAAAATACACTCTGAGCTAAAGCTTGTAGTTCAACAATATGAATAAAAATGCCAATGTTTACATTCTAAGATGCATCTCCATACTTTAACTGGGGACAAACTGTAGCTGGAGGCTAGCAGCTACGCCACAGTAAAAGAGACATAACAGCTTTATGTAACATTAAAGAGGTAAGTGATGCAGATGATAAAGCTCTGCTGTCTTTGAGGAACCCTCTCTTTCTCAGACAAGACATGCTTAGGGACCCATTTACTTATGTATCTGTCAACTTCTCCTTATTTTTGTTACCCCAGTCCTTTGAATAATGCGTGGACTTGCAGATATAGTCATCGGTTATTAAATTATACAGTAATGTGGGTTTTAAAGGCCAGTCTTTCCAGCATTTTATAATAAGGCCATCAGTCTTAGTCAAGGACTGTATGTGTTTATATAGTATAGGTTTCAAATAGCTATGAGCTGCCACGAGTCATAGCTGTTTACATAACAAAGTGTCTCAGTAGGAGTGACTAAATGTACTGTATTCTACCTCTGCACACGCTTAACATTTCCAGTTATGTGTCAAGATGCTAAAAATGGTGTTTTTTCCTCTCATTGATATGGAAAGGCATTCTATAAACTGTATCACATGTCAGTCTGTGTCATGTAACGCTGTCACAAATAGTCCTTCCCTATGCTAATTTTGCTGACTGTAAAATAGAAGCCACACGAGTCCATCAACGCAAAAGAGAACAGAGACAAAAAAAAAAAAAAAGGAGCGTGTCTTTCCATGGACACAGTTGGGGACACGTGGCCAAATTTAACACAGCCCTCTGACACAGGCTAAAATTAGCCTGATTGGACATTTGAGGAGAGTGGAGAGGGACAGACAGGCATGATGGGTAAGTTATGTTGCTCACAGCCTCATTCTGCTTTGGGCTTCCCCTATGGAGGGCTACGAGTGCGACACAGGAGGAGAAGATGAAAATTTGGGTGGGGTGAGCACTTGAGTGGAAAGAGAGAGCGCGGGAGAGAAGAGGGCATACCTCACAAGCCGCTTTTTTATCACACAAAGACAGCACATCTCCGGCCAGCCACTGATAAACTGCTTGAACTTAATTACTTCCTCAGTCAAGAGTGTCCACAACCAAGCATGGGGCTCTTATTATTAGCAGCCTTATCATCTTCAAGGCAAAGTTATCAGACTTTGGGATGCAAGAGATAATTTCTATTCTGGCCATTATGGCTTCCTGCAGTTCACAGTTTCTGTTTTTGTGAGTGGCACGGCAGTGAAAACAATCCATGAGCGGAATTAAAAAATCGCACATGGAAGTTTCACACACCAAATCAAAGATGCACACAAGGTAAAAAAAAAGAGACAAAACAATCAAAGATAAGATGTGAGCCAAATAAATATGTATGACCTCTTCCTGTTTTTGTGTCTCTGAGGAGACTGGGATAGAATTACGTACATAAAACACCTGACAAATATAAAAAGCATTGGCTCACACTGTGGGATCACAGCTTGAAAACACAATACACTATATTTGTCTTCGTCTTATGAGTGGATGTGCACCTACATTCACAGCAGGTTTGCAACATTCACAGCATGTTGCACATTCATGCGGTTAAGCATTGCATTCAGACAAAAAAAAAAAAAAAACACACCCAGAGCAGGGGACACAACAACACTCTTGTCTTTACTTAGTGCATTATGCAACATAATTCCAGCAGCACAAACACAACAACAACCGCTTTTTCTGTCTCATCCTGGACAGTGTTTCAGCGCTACGGTTTGATACAGAGGCAACACCCTTCACTACAGACTTAAAGGTGTTCCCTCTTAAACGTTGAACTCATTAAAATGTCAGTCACATTCAGACAGGTGCAGACTTGTCATTTGACCTCTTATAACTTATTGTGAATTTGTTGGAGTACGTTAACCTCACAGGAAGCTCAACAAGCCTTAACTTAACATAATCACTTGGCGATGCTCCAGTGATTTTACAATAAGCCGTGTTGAACATAATGGTCATTATATTCTACTTGGAAATGTTAATATCTAAATCCGTCAAGCGTCTTTGAATGGCAGGAGTAAGTTTTCTTTTGGGCACAATAACAGTACAGACATGATTGAGAACTGGGCTTTGTGTCTTTGAGCGGCTCCAACTGCTCAACCTCAGGAGAAAAGCTCCTTTTTACTACAAAAACACATACCAGACTGACACTGCTCTGCACGGTCAATGGCTGACCTCTGGGCTTCGGTGTTTTTATTAACCGTCGAAACTGTGAGAAAATTCAGAATTCAGTTTTGCTCAACATTTAGCGTGCATTAGACAGGAATTTGTTGGCTTTGAACAAAGAGCACACCCATGCCAAAACCTACACCTTTGAAAACCACAGAGAGGTAAATACTGCGCTTCATATTCACCTCCTCAGACAAGTCCAGACCTTCACAGACAAAAACTCTTAAGTCGATCCGGAAAAACGAGTTGCTAGAAAACAAAACACAACGCTGGGAAAAAGGGGATGACCAGGATACGACAAAAATATTTGGCATCCTGTTTCAATTCCCAGACTGACAACTAACTAACATACGGTTTTTACTGCCAAAACAAACTGACTGCTGAGCTCCACCTCTTCTTTTAACATGGCCTCAGCTGTCTTTATGCATACATTACTGCCCAAGTGTTTTTGATCTGAATCATTCAACTAAATTCAGGATTTTTATGTATCCTATGCTTTTTTTAGTCTCTGACAGCACTCCAGCGAGACAATGGCATGGAAATGAATAGACATGGGAGGGTTCAGTTTATTCCTTGGCCCAGTGGAACAGGATTAGGAGGCTTTTGGGGGGTTTTAGTAAAGCTGCAACCTCTATACAAGGTCAGCTGCGGCAGCCGTGTGTGTGTACATGTGTGTGTGTGTGTTTGGGGATTTGCCATAAGTATGCGTGCCCAGGGTGCCTATCCAGGGTCTGTCTACAATGAGTGAGTGAAGTCATCTGTCATGAGAAAGGAGTTCGGGAGGGGAGGTTGTGTCCCGAAAAGGAGAGGGAAGGGCTTTCACTTATCAAAGAAAAAAAAAGAGAAAGTGCTCCAGAGGGAAATCTGCATTGATGAGCTTTTAAGGAGAGGTATCCCGGTCAAGATAATGAGTGTGAAGCAGGAGGGGCTGAAAGGCAAGAACGCTACAATATTGACAAGTAGGAGAAGCTGTCCAGAGTATCTGTGCAATGGGAGCCACATGCTGTTTGTGGAGTTTTTGTTAGATCAAGTTAGACTTTTTTGGTCCGGCGCCAGAAGTCTGAATTTTGGATCGTGGTCGTGGAAAGAAAATGGGACACGGCGAGGTGACAAATGGCAGCAGTGAAAACCACGCTCAGCACTTCAGGGATGTCACGACTGCAGATTGTCTCCTAGGCCCCTTAAAAGCCCCTCCTGAGCTTAGCTTCACTAAAAAGGCTACATGCATAAAACACCACGCACTTTCACACCCCAATGCTTTCATAACACAAATTTTAACCAAATCCTCCTCCTTCTGAATGTGCAGGAATGTGGTGTGTGCAGCAACTTTAAGGTTTTTTATCTGAGGACAGTTTTGGCCATTTCCATTTTCCATTTTATTTATTTATTAAGACAGGGACAATGCACTATATACATTAACCTTAAAAAGGAGAGATGTAGTGTACCAGGTTGTAGCACTAATGCTAATTTCCCTCTGTAGTCGCTGGGCAGGCTGATGTTATTAAAAAAACAGACAATAAAAACTAAAACATACAAAAAGCAATAAAAATGCATTTCTATAACTCCATAACTCCATTAATATGTTTTTGTTTTTTTTGCACTGAAATGTAATGATTACACTTAAAACATGACAAAACTTTTTTTTTATTTACTTCATCACAGTAATTTATTCAGGATTCATGATTTAAAGTGTTTTATTGTCATGTGTTGAGTAAAGTAACAGGTTTCCCTGTACAATGAAAATCTTACTTTGCCATCTACACTGAATTCCAAGAGAATTTAAGATGTATAAACATTAAAATAGAATAATTTAACAAAGAAATTAAAAGAAACAAAAAGTGGCATTTAAGAATGGCATGCAAAAGAAAACGAGCATACAAATATAAACTACTATTACTTAGAGAAAAATATATATTTACATAAATGTGCAATATCTGGGTAACTGCAAACCATCATAGGTAAATGGTAATTAGCACTGACGCTAACTCCAGCATATTTACATGTTTATACTAAAATGGAATGTATAAATGTATTCATTAATGTGCACTGTCCCGCCTAAATAAAGACATAAAATTAAAATTAATTAATACATGTGCAACACTGCTTGAGACAAATAAGATGTAAAATGTGCAAGACTGTTAGGGAAACAGTATGATATATATATATTTTTTTTATTTCAATAGTGTTAAGTCTGGACAGATGCTTAAAGAGGACCCTAAGTAAAGTTCCATAAAATAAAGGCACTATGTAAAAGATCCATCCATCCATCCATCCATTCATTCATTCATTCATTCATTCATTCATTCATTTTCTGACAAGTTTAATCCTCTAGAGGGTCTGGGGGCATGCTGGAGCCTATCCCAGCATCCAGTGGATGAAGGCAGGTATCACCCTGGATGTGTTGGGGGCATATAGAAGATTATACCTCACATTACATGAAGTTTCTGGCAGACTCTGTTTAGTGCTGGGAACTGTCATTTTTTTATGTTACCTAACTCCATTACCAAGCTAACAGCTGTTTCCAGAGACTACATCCATGATAACAACAGCCTGTACACTGATTTCTGTGCTGAGAACTCGGTGTGAAACCCTTAAGCTTCTTCAGTGTCTCACAGATGTCAATACAAAATTTATGTAAGTATAAAAGCACATGCAAATATATGTATTGCACCTTTAATTACAGATTTTTTGTCAGTGACAGTTAAGTGCAAACACATATTTTATAACTGAATTAAGTCATGGAAATGTAAAATGTCATGTAATGTAAATATTATAACACAATAATGGTTCTTTAACAGTAATGTGATTTCTTTTTCCAATTTGTTAAATGTGATACATTACTAAGGAGGTGGCTGAGGTTTGATCAGACAACTAAAGTCATCATTGCTAACATTAAGGGCACAATGGATTCATAGCCTTAGGAGCTGACTGTAGATATATCTATATGTGTGCATCTGACATTGGTATATTGTTAATATGTCTCATTTTTTAAGTTCCTCCATCTTCCATTTGATTCTCATCTTTTGTTTTTACAATGACATCTTTGCATAACTTTCTGTGATTGGTCTAAAGTTCAAGTAAGTAAATGGTAAAGTGTTCTTGTGCATGTACTACAGTGGTTCCCAACCTTTTTTGGCTCATGACACCATTTTAAAATTTGAAATTTCTGGCGACCCCAGACATTCAGAATGGAGACATTTTTTTGGTTAAAATTATTTTTTTTTTGATCATGTAATAGTTTGCTATACTATGTTACAAATAAATGTTAATTTTAGACAACATCTAGTCTATATAATGTATATTATTATGGACGGAGGCAGAAAAGCCAGGTGTAGATTACTGCACAAAATGAGAATTTTATTTTCCTTGGTCAGGATATGTACAGTCAGTCCAGCTTGGATTCCCAAGGCTGACAATTAATACTGAACAAACAATAACTCAAACTACGAATTATGAAAGAGCTGCAGCATCTGAATCCGACCACAATGAACATTTGACAGATAAACAGTACCACAGTGCTTCAGTTTCAGCTTCAGTTTGTCATGTCTTATATGTATTGGAATTTTCTCTCTCAACTCACCATATATTTTATTAGTAAGTTTTTATTTATTTTCATCAATTACAAGAAATTTCAGGTCACCCCATTTGAATTCCAGGCGACCCCATGTGGGGTTCCTACCCCAAGGTTGAAAAACACTAATGTGCTAGCTTTCAGGGTTGTTTCAAAGCAACTATGACAGCGTAACTAACTATTTAAGCTACCTCTGTTCATGTGTAATGTGACTATTAGTACTTTTGGACAACTAACGTAACTAACCAAACACTTTCAGTAAAATGAATGTCTCTGGTGCTTTAATCTGATCTCAAACACATTTCCTCAATTAAAGATACATCTTATTGTTTTGTCACAGGAATATGGACAGAGCCTCTATCAAAACTAAACAAACCTGCACATGGACACAAAAAACCACACAGTATGCATTAACATCAGAACTGGGACTAGACTCTGGTCATCTGAAAGTGATTAGCCTCGTCTCCGATGGCTTCCCCTTGTACAGCGGGGCTTCCAGGATCCAAACCTGACAGGCTCCATTACGATCTCTATTTTGATTTCTTTGCAAATCTGTTCGATTCCATCTGTGCCGATTAAATCCCAGCTGAGGCTCAATAGTCTGTCCGGCGGCATTTATTTTGCTTCAACAAATCAAATAAATTCCAAGCACTGAGATCACTCTCATAAATACATGGACCGATGTGTACATTCTGGCAGATGTTGGGTCAGAGGACGGTCCAACATTTCAGTTTGTAACAGGTCTCTCCATTATTACCGACTGTCACAGTTAAAATGATGGTCCAAGGGATACATGAGGCAGTTTCTCTTAGTAAATTCTGCAGGTAAACAGAAGCTTTTGACATTAAAACAACTATAAACCTTAAACTTTAATCTGTAACACCTAAAATCTATTAGTTTTTTTACTTAAATAGGTGATTACAATGATAAGCTGTCAAAATTTATGGACTTTTTTTTTTATTAATACATAGATAGTGAGACACACTTATGAGGAAATCTGAGAATATGAACCATAAACCATTTTATTTATAACAGGGTCACTGGGAATTGGCTCTCTTTGGCTTTAGTTTAAGTCAAATAATGACTTCTTCCACAATTCCCCATCCTAACATTTGCCTTTTAAAGCCCCAGAGCCCTGCTTGTCTGCCTGCCTCTCTCTGTGTTTGGTCTCCAAGGTCGACCTCAGCCATATAGACCGGAAACACCAATCAAAAGACACCATCTCCTCATTTGCCAACTAATTTTTAAGAGCCCATGAATTCATTTCTTGCATGTAATTTCTTGGCTCTTGACTCAGACCAGTTTTAGAGACACCGTTACCAAGGTTACCATTACATCCACTGTGTTCCTCTTGTTGCTCAGGGCTAATCTACTGCAGATTAAGGAGGTTCATTATCATGGGCATTGCTATCATTGGTAATTGTAATATTTTTTGGATGAAAATCTTCCAGAAACCCCTGCCCCAGAAAGTCCTCTTCTTCACTCTTGATCCACATCATATTTACATTTATACATTTACAGATATTTTACACAATTTCCTTGACATAATATTTCCTTTACTAATGAATTCTTATATAAACGCAATTATTTAGTAATAAAACACACCCTTTTAATGACTTTATGCTTAGAGTAATTTATGTTAACTTATGTGAGCATATTTTTAGAGATACGGCTACACATCCCTACATGAGTCAGTTTAATGGCTTTATGACTGATCTTTTTGGCCTACTCTTAAAAATACATTTTAGAATCCATCAATATCCAGTGAATAACAGACAGTTTTAGCAAATGTTGCTAAGGTTCAGTGTAAGATGCATGATATAATAAAAAGAATTCAGTGCTTTTTTTTTTTTTTTTTTGCAAAAAACATCTGCATTCAAGGTTCAAGGTTCAATTTATTGTCATTGGACACATGATAAATATTCCTGTAACCATTTGTGATGAATAATGCATAGTGAGGATGATCTCATGTGTTTTGGCATTATCATCTCACTTGTTTTAAAATCCATGGAAAAACATTCAGCATATCCAGGTTAAGCTGACCTTTTTTGGACACATAATGTTATTGAAACTAGACCTGAGCAACTGAATCAGCCCCAGATCATAACACTGACCCCACAGGCTTGTACTGTAGGCACTAGGCATTATGGGTAATCACATCATCCACCTCTCTTCTCTCCCTGATCTGACTCTGGAATGGGGTCAGTCTGGACTCATCAGATCGTCTGATGTTTTTCCATTGAAACACAGTCAAATCTTTATGCTCTTTAACAAATCAAAGCCTTTTTTCTGATTAGCCTCATTGATATGTGGTTTTCTTAAGACTATACAGCTGTTGAGTCCCAATCCCTTGAGTTCTCTTTGCAAGCTTTGTTTTTCTGACCACATTCTTTCCTCGATGATGATGGCGTACCACTATCCTTCCAGTTTTAATAATGCACTGGAGAATTTTCAGCCCAAATTTAGTAGTTTCAGCATTCTCCTTATTTGTCTTCTTTGCTAGATGCTGCATGATAATAATTTAACCTCTGTGAAATATCTTTTATATCTTTTATATCCATGATGATCATAGGATAGTCCTTCTGTTTCAGAAATGAGAAGCTATTACCGTATTTTCCGGGCTATAAGTCACACCTGACTATAAGCCACAGGTGTCCACGTTGTGACATGAGATATTTACACAGAAAGATGGTAAACAGAGAGATTATTTAAATATTTATTTCCATACCTTAACTGCTTTTTTCCAAACAGTGCCTGTAACACGGCAGTAAAACGGCAGAAACAGGCTGGTTAAAAAAAAACAGAAAAGTCATTGATCTCCATCTTCATCTCCCTTCTGCTCATTGAAACCACTGCAGTCGTCTTCTTCAGTTTCAGAGTTGAACATCCTCAGAAAGGCTCCGTCACACACCTTTGACATCTCTCCTCCGTTGTTGCTCAATGGCACTTCCGTGCAGCAGCTCTATTTCCTTCTTTACAGACACATCGATTGCTTTTAACTTAAAAGCTGCAAAATATGTATTTCTTCCTGTGTTTTCCATGATGAGGGTTTGTGCATGACACGCAAAATGATTATTAAAAGTTAAGATTAAAACTTCTCCTCTCAGGTGGAAACCTGTCTGTCTCACTTTTGCGCTTCCTGCTAGAGCGCCCCCTGGAGGCTGTTAGCCCATATAAATCTATACTCGAGCTGCATCGCAGTATAAGCCGCAGGGTTCAAAACAAGAAAAAAGTAGTGGCTTATAGTCCGGAAAGTATGGTAATTGCATCCGTACTTGATTCATCTGAAACATTTTAATCTCCGCAGAGTTAAATCCAGGTACAAACTTTTTTTTTGGCCAGGCTGTGTATTTTTACTGTCTTCCATTTTACATAATATATAATTTTTGTACTTGTGCTGTACATTGTTTCCCATAAAGCTGGAATAAAATATTTTTACCTCTTCTCATGAAAAGCTTGTGACAGTAGTCGCTTTTCCATTGACCCTCAAATTGTGCAAATATAACTTGTGCATAAAAATTTACCTAATGAAAAAAACAACAATTTCGCCAAAAGTCTCATATTTTGATTAAATGTTTTTGCACTTGCAAGAGGTGGTTTTTCGGGCGTAGCGCAAATGGTATATCACGCAAAACTGCAATGGAAAGACCTTTTTTCGCAACTAGAGTCAGGTCAATTAAAAAACCAGACGTTGACGTACGTTACAACAAGCGAAGAAGAAGAAGAAACATGTCGCGGTATGTGTGGACACACCAGCAAACCCAATCATTTTTTAATTTAGTAGAGATAGAGGGTTAATATATAATAACAATGAATATATCTGTAAATCAACACCATATTTACGTTCGTCACCATGTTTATGGAATTACTTCTCGTGTCATCTCGCAATAATAAATAAAACAAATCATCGCATTTGTGATTTAATGGAAAAACCAACATTACACACTTCTGTTTTTTCAACATTTAGTTATATCGGTAAAGATTTGTGCAGATGTCCAATGGAAAAGTGACTAATGTGATGTATTCTTGATAGATACAGTGTAACTGTGATTACTGATTACTGTTTGTAAGTAGGAATAAAATGAGGAATGTGACTGAAAAAAAAATACACCTTTATGGGCAGCAGTGTAAAATAAGTATTTGTATCTAATTACTATACAATCATGTTTATTACCAAGTTACAACACAAGGTGCTCACTGGCAAACAAGAACATCTTATTATAAGTGTTTTGTGGAAGAGTGCTTATCAAAATCAAAAACTAGTTCTTTGTGGCTTGTTTTAGTAAATCATGCAAATGTACTGCACATATACAAAATGGTTTGATTAAGCATGTGAATCATGGATACAAAATACAGATACAAAATAGCCATGACTCACTTAATGTTGATCATAACACGACTTTTCAGGGCTGTCTTGTACAGACTGTACTAATGTGAATGTGCATTGTTGAAGGGACAACGCATCTATTTGGAAAAAGAACATTAAGGACTTGGACACAATAATCTCTAGTCTTTGAATTTTACCCAAAAAGGTATCAACAAGGGCTGAAATGGTCCTCTTGACCGGAACATAAGTTGCAGCTTCAGTTATTTCCAAAATAGGAGAAGTTCACACAAGGTCCATTCACTATTCCAGCAATATCCTAAGGTGAATTAAATCAGGTTTATATGTCCAGTTCCTTAAAAAAAGGATTACTTTCACATGATTTATTAGTGTGATCATCAGCATACTGAGGCAGTGTCGGAAGGAAAGGGAGCCAAAGAGGAAAAAAAAGGAGCGACAGGCTATAGTATGATTCATGATTTTGGTCTAATTCTGCCAAAATAATTCAGCTCAAGGAAATTACTAAATGTTTAGAATATGGAGACATTTAGCATCTCTCTTTGCCTTTCTCCCTCACTGCCTGCTGTTTGCCTTTGGCTGGAAACTGACTTTTGACAGATGACTTTGCATATTGTTATTACCATGCTGAATTTCCAGTTTATTGTTTTTGGAGCATTTGGCTGTAAGCAGCAGACCTGAAATCGACTATATTAGAGCAACAACCATTTACAGTACTTCAGGGTAGTCAGATCCTTCAGGGCTGTGTCTGATTGTCTTCATCCATCAAAATTAACAAAAGACTTTAGTTTTACTCCCAGAGGACACAGATAAGAAATACATGTACACAACGTAGCAGAGTAAACATTCATACAGGCTGCACTTCTTTTCTGTTCTATACAATAATTATAAATATATCGCTCTTAAATGAACACTGAGCTGTTTAAACCAGTGCTGTTTTTCCAGCTCAGCTAAAGACTGACGCTTGGTTCTATATGTATTTCTTATCTCTTATGTTAGTCTGCACCTCTGAGAATTTCCAACAATTTTATCCACAAACACATTAAAACTCAGCATAATCTACGCTGACAAGTGAAACAATAAGTGGGATCTTTAGCAAGCGAGCATGAGTGTTGAACACACTGTGTGAGCGAACACAGACAAAAATAGACACAAAGAAAGGAAAGGTAGAGCACAATCAGGTTCAAACAAACCAAAATGTTTGTGCAACACAAATCTTTTCAGTATTTCTATGCTATCGTTTTCTCGGTTGAAAAAGCAGGTATGACTCATAGGTGCGATAATGTGACCTGATGACAGGACAGTTTCAGTTTTAATGTTAGCAAAATGAGATCGAGATGATAACAGGAGCATTTGAGACAGAATTACGTTGCATACGTGCATGGATTTATAGATGATACCGACACACTGTGCTCCAAAGCATTGGCTTTCATTTTTCAAGGCTCAAACCCCAAAGGAGGAAACATAAGCGATGGCTAGTAGGATCTTACTAAGCATGAAAAGCATACAGGAGGAGGTTTTCCCCTCCATGATGCTTTACAAGCCTAATGTATCGCAATGCCATGTACGCAGATGATTGATGTCAACAGCCCCCTCTTAATCACCTGAGAGGGACAGAGCCTCTTGACAGTCTGGCAGCCATTTTGGATTCTTCTCTAATGACTGGAGAGACATGTTGCAGATGATGTTAGCTGAAGCCAGTCTCACGGATCACTAGCACTCTGTCAGTGATTAAGTGACTCATCTACCTCTAGTAAACAAACCCCCAATAGAGCATCTTGCATCCATCAAAAGAAGCCTTTGACTCGCTCTGCTTATCTAACTTGGAAGGAATCCATCATACCTGTACAAAACGGTGGATGCTGTGTGGTCTCTCGGGATTTGTCCCATAAACAAACACATTCTGTTAGGACTACAGCCATACATGTGTAAAGGGAGCATGATGATTCCCCATTACTTTTTTGACTGTGGATAAGATATACTATTCCCATATGTGCTTCGCTTCTGGGAAATAAAACTGAAAATGCTTCCCAACTTCAGTATCTGTGACCTCATTTCTGTTCCTTTTGCAACAAAGTAGGCACTCGGAAAAAAAAAAATAGCTTGAGAAAAATAAGAATTGAAGCTTTACATTTTTAGAATGTTTTTCTTTCTCACAGCGTGGTATCTAAATAAAGACAAATCTAACCTTGAAAACAGATATTTTGCTCCAGCAGCATAACGCACTTCAGCAAATCTTTTGTCAGCCCCTTGAAGGGCTAATGCGTCTCCGCATAGCGCCGTCCGTTCTTTACAAAACCCAAGCAAGGCACTTTAGCCTTTATTGATAGCTGCGTGAGTAGGACAAGTATGGTGATGTAACAGATCTTTCTTAAATTGCATGGGCCGCATTGTTGGTCAGGACAAACCCTGAGGCTCAGTTTGATTTCAGCAGATTAATTTAGCTTCCTCTCTTACGTAACACATCTCAGCTTTCAAGCAGTCTCACTGATCTCAGGTTCACCTTTGACTCGTTGCATGGGTGGCTAGCTACTGAACTGCGCTCCCTTGATAACAGCTTAGTGAGGAAACAACATCGCTTTTGAAAAGATCCTTAAACATCAGAGCAAAACATTATAGGAGGAAGACAGTTTAACAGCGGGCAGCAACATAAGTGAAAAGAGAGAGCATGAATTGTAATTTTGATACATGATATTAAACTATATGAACATCCTGTTGGTGGATGTGCTTAATGTGGGTTATCTTCAGTCAAAAAACAATTAAACTTTTAACTACAGTCTTCCTAATCTTAATTATTTTCTATCTTAAGTCACTGATATTGAATGAAAACAACATCCTTACATAGGAAAAAAACAAAAAACAAAGTCACCTTAGGACAATTAACAGAATCCAGATTCCAAAATCAGTTCTGTGAAAAAACATATTTCCTTCCCAAGAGGTTGACCGCTGCCTGAAGAAACTGTTACATACAGGCACGCTGACATGAACAGGGACTGTTTTATAATTAATCCATGAAATATAAAGGGCAATGAAGTAATTGCAGAACGGATATGATCAGATACAGTTATCCCTGTTGACAACAAGACTGAAAAGAAGGGCTGTGTCTGCTGTGTCAGCTGCAGACTGACGTCAAGGCACAAAAAGCTTAAAGAAAGTTCAGCGTTTTGTGAAAAAAGTAAATCAGCTACAGTTCATATTTAAAAAAAAAAAAACACATTTACATTATCTCACTGAGCCAGAATGCATATTATTTGAGTCAAAAACTTTATCTCAGCTTATTTTCTATTGTATTTTATTTGTTTTGTTCATTTATCTCAAAAGCCAAATCAAGGTCACCTAACCACAAAGCCACAGCGCTTATTTACAGCAATACTCCATGCTTCATTTATCTTGTGAAAACAAAAAAGAAAAAAAAAGAAAGAAAAGGAGAACAACTGCTGCAGACCTGTAATTCCCACCTGGACAGATTATGTGATAAAACGCCTTTTCCCCACAACAGGTGAAATTTGGCTGAATTTATCAGCTGGTGGAGCATTAATTTCAGACCCTAGTGTAAGCATCATTAGGTATAAAATGGCACCCTTCTGTTAAAGGAAAATAAGCACATGTGCCAATTTGCAACACCAGACTTTGATGTGTCCGCCCATATTTCAGCGACTAAGTGTTAGCTGAACTGCAGCCAACTGCCGAGACAATACTGGGCCTTTGAGATATACCATGCTCTTGACTGGTGACGCTCTCAGGCTATGGAGGAAAGCTGATAGCCAAGTGATCCTTCAGCTGACTGAGAGCTATAAGGCTCCTGTGTTTAAGCCGTCAATGTGGGGATAAAGTTTGATCGATGTGGGAAAACTGGTGTAGAAACAAGAGGATTTAGGGCTATTGGCCACATATATAATCAAAGAACAGCCATAACTCAACAAAGAAATATAAGCATTCATTGCAACTGTAGCGCTAAGATTAAGCTTTTCCTAAATGCAGGAGTTGTTTTGTATATTTTCATATTATATACAGTATTTCGAGTGATTTTTTTCCTGCGCTCCATTCTGCCTGTAGGGGCACTAAACGACATGTTTTAGGAGTCAGTTATATTTCCATAAACACAACGAAAGTGCATTTTGATATTTCAGAGTGGAAAATGCTTGTGGAAATAGAAACACTTGAGGTGGTTTTGGCCTTTATTTGTGTAAATACACAGCATAGATTCAGATCAGCTGTTTGCTGCGTGTTCCAAAATACTCCGATAGTGTGAAAACTGGTACGGCAAGTCTGGTACAGCAGGTCATGAGGGCTGATGAGGAGACCAGATTAGTACTCTGACCTGAGGAAAAAGTCATGACTGTCAGTTCTTTACTTTTTTATTAGAGCCATGTATAATGTTGCCTGTGCTGCCACCATCTGGTGACAACAGCCTCTTTCAATTACTCCAAATCAATTTATGGAAATAAACATAATTTGCATACTGTTTTTGTTTTTTTTTTACATTTGCTTCAAATTTGCTCTATATTTTATGGAAACACAGCTATCGAGTATGTTTACGTGCACACTAGTGATCTATTAATGTTGAGACATGACAGGTATCATCTAAACAGCATGTTCTGGCTGGATTTTCTGAATCATGCCTTTTCCCGAACAGAGCATTTTACAGCTAAGACATATGGGATTATTCCAGGTTTATGAGGATTCTTTGCACATGCAAACAGCGCTTTCGGGATATGTGTTCCATTTTTTTTTTGGTGTTTACCGCAGGTTGTGACACACAGCCCCTGTTTACAGTCAGCTGGAGCAGAGGTTAGGTTGTTGAAGGAGACGTTCGCACATGGGGAACATCTGCCACCAATGGAAAACAAACCAAAAAAAAAAACAACTCTTTTTAATCAGCATATGCACAGCTGCATGTAAACAGGAATATTGGAGGAATATTCTTTTTCATTCCATTCCATTTCCATATACAGAATAAGAAATATTTTGTGCAAGCAAACAGTCAACCTGACCTCATGTTTAGATATGTGGACGTATTGTGTATAAATACATATGTTAAATATAAAATTCAGATTGCAGGAGATGTTTATTCTTATTCAAGTCCATCTGAAATCACATCGTCATCCCTATTTATAAGTGATTTCTTAATGGACTGTTACAGCCACATAAACTACTGCTGTATTTCATGAAGATTAAGGACCTCTTGAGCATTTCTATTGACTAAAATGGCATTAGCAAGCTAATTAATTAACATGCTTGTAGAGTGACATTAAATGTGCAGTGTACCATGGCTCCGTCTTTCCGCTAGTTGAGGCTAAGGTTCAGGACAAGCCGTGTGTGTCTGTAAGTTAGATAAGTGGGAAACATTAGAGGAACTAAATGTAGGTTGTTGTGTAAATCTGTGGCTCTTGTGTTATGAAGCAGGCTGCTGTCTGGCTGCGAGTCACTGTGTGGGAGGCTCACAGTTGCAGAACAAACTGGTTAGTCGTCATCCTTAATGCCCTTTCTCATTTAAAATCGAAACATGGCGCTCGAAAACACATGAAATAAAGCGTAATCCTCATTTTTTTTTGGTGTGGTAAGACAGTCCTGTGTGTGACCATCTGCCATCTACGAAGTGCAAACACAATACAAGGAGCAGACGACTTCGGACTTGGATCCACGGAGTGAGACATTCCACTGGTTTGATTGCCTAGAAGGGAGGTGGGGGGGGGGGGGGGGGGCAAACAACATAGATGTGTCTTTACCTGACATCATCCCTGCTCTTGTCTTTCCTCTTGTGGTGACCAACACACGCCTCTTGTTCTTCGACAAGAGCTGTGTGCTAGTCACCACCACAAGGCCAGTGAACCCCAGATAGACCCACTCTGGTGCTGGATACCAAACAGCCCATCACAAGATAGCACGCTTCTCGCTGTCAACCACACCGCAAGAAATGAGGTTAAATGGCGCTATCTACACATTACGGGAGCCTCTTCTATTTTTATTAACAGTGCTGACAGCCTCTATTCGTTGCAGAGAGCCGGTGCAATTCTTGGAAATGGTTATAAATAAGCATTGTGGTGTCTACAAGGATACCTATTTACCTCTCATTTTGCATAGTTTTCTTTTGTTTTGAGATATTACATGAAGCTGTGCAATGCATAATGCGTTTTAATCCTTTATCAGGCATGTGACTATTTTTGGTCATTTCCGCATACATAGCAAGACAGTGACAGCACCTGTTACAGTGAGGACAGTGAGTCAACAGTCTCAGGTCCGATGTGGTCTACAGGGTCTGTAAGGTCCACCTGTGCATGAACAGTGAGTGTACCTGCTTTGTTAGGTACCATGAAGTAATGGTACTAATGTAAGGAATGATGTTCAAAGGGAGAATGTGGATGTGGACAGGGGTCTGGATCAGCACTTATGTTGGTCTAATGTTCCAAAAGTGATGTTCTAATGTTCTAAAATACATGTTCCTTGCACCTTACATGTATTTTTTTATTTATATATACTCCTAAGATTTTTTTTTTTTTTTTGCCACTTATGTGTAAGGAGCCAAATATGGTAACTTCATTAACCTTCATTTTCTTCATGACAATAAAAAGTTTAGAAAAATTTCACAAAAATAATAAAGTCTTGTCATGTCCTCCCATAACACACACACACACACACACACACATGGCTCATTGATGCTCTACGTTAAAGACGCAGATGGATACGGATGGAGTGTTCTGTCCTTCCCCTGTGTACATTATGTGGGTAATTCTGTCCATTTTCCGGGAGCTTGCAGAGACGTACCCAGACGTACGAAATGGAGCAGTACCACCGGGAACAGTGGAGGCAGTGTTGAGATTTGAAGAGAATAATTTCCATTTTTCAAAGAGCGATTGTGTGAGTTAGTGAAAAACGAGCGACATATTGATGACAACTACCCTTCTTAATATTAGCGTTAGTATCCACATTAGTAAAACCTCCTCTGTCGTTGCCATGTTTGTCATCATTGCCTTTCTTCTTCTTATTCATCTCGAAAAACTTCACTGGTCAAAACTTTCATGGTATTCCACCAGAATGGTAATTAAAAGCGGTGCCCTCTGGTGGATTGATTGATAAATGCTCATTCAAACGTACAGGACGCATGGAAGTGTGAAGTCAGTGACGCATGACGACGTTAGAGACGGACATACCTATTCATGTATGTAAAGCGAGCATAAATGAGCCTTAAGGGTGAAATTTTGAATTTCAGAGTATTTCTATGAGTGGCCTATAAAGTTAATAATGCATTTAAGGCTGCAATCTGAGCATGTCTCAGATAAAACAGTGCAGTGAAAATGTAGTGTTAATGATCAGTGAGGACCTGTTTGCTCTTAATTTGTTCTTTGAATAACTCAACGGCATCATGAACTTGTTTGAATAGATTTCAGACATTTTGAAATTCCCTTCTTAGGCAGATTTCTTTGATACTAATGACCACAGTAACTTTACAATCTACCTAATCTCCCACCATCTTTTTCCACTGAACTATTTTGTGGCGGAAAATTAGAACAGCTGTAAGTAACATCACCTTATAACCACTTACACTTTAAAAGGAATCAGATGCTGGGTGGTTTTTCAGTGCAGAGTATTAAACTTACACTCACCCACATCTAAAACCAGAAAAGAAAAACTGACTCACCGAGCAGCTGTACACCTCTGGTGAGGCCGTAGACGTCTATGAGAGCCCACAAAGGTTCAGCGACGTGCACCCCACTGAAGAATAGCATCGGGCTGGAGTCGTTGATACGGTAAAACACCCGACCCTTCTTGTCTACCCAGAAGGAGATGACGTTCCCCTCATTGGAGAGCTCCTCTGGGAGGGCTTTGGCCCAGAAGCCGCTCTGTGAGACCAGGTCAGGGCAGGCGTACTTAGGCAGGGTGTCAGGGTTGATCCTTGACGGGTCTTTTGATGTAAAACCAAGACGTAGAGCACCGCTCCAACAGCACTGCTTCTTAGTGATCTGGAGAGGACATATACAGTAGACCATCAAAAGTCATCAAAAACAATGGTTATGCAATCAAGTACTAACTCCTGTGTGTATCATGTGACTAAAACAGACAGAAAAGAAAACATGGAATGCCTAAAAGCACTGTTTTTGTAAGTACAGTGCCATAGCTATTGATGAAAGAACTGAAGTGATTTTGGTTATTATCAAGAAAACATGGAAAACCGATAGATATCAGCTCTGAAATTAAACTCTTATGAGCAATTTTTGTTGCTATCATTATATTTGTCCAAACAAATGTACCTTTAGTTGTACCAGGCATTAAAATGAACAAGAAATTATCTAATAATAATTTTTTTCCGCGACTGTAGTATGTTTGATAATTAAAAAGAAAAAAAAGGATTAAATCAAGTCCACCCTCTTTTTTTTTTTTTTTGATCGACCTCACACTAAAAATAACATCGCTGTCCTAAACAAGATCAGTACCTTGGTATGTTTATCACCTGCAAACGATTTTTGTCTTATTTCGAACCTCTATTTACTTTGCATTTACGGTGCAAGATAACAGTATTCCTCACATGGCAATGCTTGCCCTGCTCTCTCACATTCGAGACATAGATGGCCTGATAGGTGAAGTGGAAACTTGTTCTAAGCTGCTGCTTTGGCCCACACAGGAGCAGAGGGAAAAAATAAATCAAAACAGAGGAGAAAAGAAAGGAAAAGCAGAGACAAAGAGAAGAAAACAACAGAAACATGATACAGAAGAGGACTTGTGCTGCCCTTCATCACTATCACAATCTGCTGTGTTTACATATATTACAAAGTATGCTGTGTTAGATGTTACTGCTCTATCTTGACCCACATTAGTGAGAGAAAAATGCTGCGGTGTATGGTTTGTACAGTTTTTTGCGAAAATAATGCAGTGAAGAAATAAAAGAAAGCACTATGTATATGATAAACTGTGTGCGTGTAGAATGCAGCAACATAAAACACTCATTTATTCTTTAATTTTTATCTTCAGAGCATTTAGATAAGGTGATTTACTAATGTTAATTCTTCCATTTTTCTTGTATACTGCATTACTACACAACAGCTCCCGACAAAACCCCATTTTAACATTTTTATTATGATACTTTTCAAGCTGCAATGACTAATCAGTCATTATGATGATGATGATCCATTAAAATTGTCAATGAAAAATGTCAAATGTTTGCTAGTTTTTCCTTTAGACTGTAAAGTTTGGACGTGTAAGTCAACAGGTTATGGAGTCTGATTCTTTTGATTCTTTTATGGATTAACCCATAAAGACCCATACATCCACTGTCGACCAAAACTGTCTATTGATCTAAGATGTTTAATACCTTTAGATCCACTAATCTTATCAATACATGTAAAGAATTGGTGTAAAATACGGTTTGTCATCTTTTCATGGTCATCAGATATGACCCATTTGGACGTTCAGAGGCTCCGTAGTGAACGTGGAAACACTGTCATCGTCTACAACATTGATTCACCAGTAAAACCCATAGAGTTGGATCAATGACAGTAGATGGACACATTTATACGTTCATTTATTGATATTGTTGCTGTAAAACTCACTTTTTCATCAGTTTTGTCTGTTTGTGATATAATAACCCTCAACTTTAATCTGAGCTTTTATGAAAATCTACATGATCAGTGAATTAAATACAGGAAAATACAGGAATTACACTGAAAACACTAAATGAAGAAGATAATATTGCAACAAATGGTGATAAATCACTTAGAAAAGGTTAAATAGAGAGAAAAATTCATTTGGGAACTGCAACAAAATGGGTTAAATGAGTAACAGATAAGTTATTCAGCTGATTAACAGAATACTAAAGTTACAGTTACATTACCAGTCCTTGAACATATCACAGTCATCAAAGGCTTTGTCCTGTTTTTACCTTCAACCGAACTTGCTCGTACACAGCGATCGGCCTGTTTGTGAAGGTGATGGCGTTGCAGAAGCTGGCCTGTCTCTTGACGGTCCTCTGCGACATGTCCATGACGATCTGCGAACCCTTGGTGCTCGGGTGGAAGAGCAGAGGGAAGGAGGACAGGCTGCCACATGGCTGAATGGGCAGGCAGCGCTTGGGCTTATGGTGGCATCGATGTGTTGTGGCAGGAAACGGCCCATTCAAAGAATCTACAAGGAGAAACAAAGGAAGATGTGGTCATTTTTGCAACACATATTAAAGGTGGAATATACAGATTGCTGGAGAATTAACTGCAACAAAATGCTTAATGTAGAGTATTTGATTACATTCATTCATTATCTGAACCTGCTTTATCCTCACTAGGGTTGCGGGGGGTCACTGAAGCCTATCCCAGCTACTTATGGGTGAAGGCAGAGTACACCCTGGACATCACAGGGCTGACATATAGAGACAAACAACCACTCTCACATTCACACCTATGGGCAAATTAGATGAACCGATTAACCTATCAGTGCATGTCTTTGGATGAGGGGAGGAAGCCGGAGTACCCGGAGAGAACCCACACAGACACAGGGAGAACATGCAAACTCCAGACAGAAAGGTCCCACCCCATTCAATGACATATTCTGCAATAATACATGTTTCATTTGGAACAAGTGGTGCCAGGCACAACTAACCCTGCCCCTTGCATGCATTGTAGCTTATTTTGGCACCAATCCAGCTGATGTCATCATGTCTGTGCATGTGCTGACATCAGTATAGACAAATTCCAGCCATTATAAGTAAATGGGCAAAAAAAAAGATTTTAAAAATTCATAAAATGTTTTTACTTTGACCTACTTTTCCCAAAATGTAATCACACCTTTTCTGGGCCACTGGGAATCTATAAACCCAGTTTGGAATTAATTCAACCAATAGTTTTGCTGCTAAAGTGTTAACAATCCAAAAAACAAACCGAACCAAAAATAATACTTTTTAGTTTCAGTTTAATTGTGTTTATCCAGACATTTCAAGCATTATACCAGTGGTTCCCAACCTTTTTTGGGTCGTGATCCCATTTTAACATCACAAATTTCTGGCAACCCCAGACATTCAAAACGGTGCCTTTTTTTTTTTTTTTTTTTCCGGTAAAATTAATTTGTTTTTGATCATGTGATAGTTTGCTATACTATGTTACAAATAAATGTTAATTTTAGATGACATTTAGTCTATAATGTATATTATTATGGATGGAGGCAGAAATGCCAGGTGTAGATTACTGCACAAAGGAAGAATTTGATTTTCCTTGGTCAGGATATGTACAGTCAGTCCAGCTTGGATTTACAAGGCTGACAATTAATACTGAACAAACAAGAACTCAAACTATGAATTATGAAAGAGCTGCAGCATCTGAGACTGACCACAATGAACATTTGACAGATAAACAGTACCACAGTGCTTCAGTTTCAGCTTCACAGTTTGTCATGTCTTATATAGATTGGGATTGTCTCTGTCAACTCACCATATATTTTTTGTTAGTAAGTTTTTTTTTCTTTTTAACAATTACTAGAAATTTCAGGTCACCCCATTTGAATTCCAGGCAACCCCATGTGGGGTCCCGACCCCAAGGTTGAAAAACACTGTATTATACGTTTGTACAGGATACAATGTTTAAAAAATTAAGGAGTTTGAAAAGGAATAGGCTGAAGCCTAAGCTTACCTATGCCTACCCCTTATTCATATTCAATACCCCTTGCCTCCCCTTCGGGGAGGGGGGGGTAATAAAATACTTGATGCTGTGAAGTGCAGGTTTGATGACCTTTTAAAATGAAGATGTCTTTCTTCTGTCTCTTTTCTGTCAGAAAGATGGAAAAAATTTGATTTTTTACCTTGACATGTTTTTTTCCATCTGTCTGACAAAAAAGAAAAAGAAATCTTTACAAGTTCAGTAGATAAGATGAACCTAATCGGACTTTTAAAATGAAGCGAAAAGGTCATGAAATTATCTACTTTCTACAACATTAGGGTTTATTTATTTATTTATTTTTTTAGCTCAAGTAGCTATAGAAAAGGCAACATTTGCCTCTACTTTCTTTATTAAGGCAAGAAACTGTAACTATGCACCTGCTTTAGATATGAAGGACAACGTTCAAGGTAAACGGATGCAAATTGAGTTAAAGCATATATACTGTATATATACATAATACATGCCCAAGGACAGAAGTGCTGCTGCGGCTATGCAACTCAGAGGAAAAATGCAGCTGTGAAAAGTTTGCAAAATTGCCTTAATTTCAGTAATTCATGTTAATGACCATCTACTTTGTTTTTCTTAGCAAATCTCTACTGGTTTGCGTTCTCTCTTTACTGGAACACATTTGTATGAATATATGTAAGAAAAAGGGAGGAATGAAAAGGATGGAGCATATAATAATTAGTGCTGCAGAATGTGATCTTCAGGGATCTCAGTGGAGTCTTTGATAGTATATATACTAAATATATTCATCTAGCTAAACTGGTACTGACAAAAGGGTGAAGCTTTATTACTACATGGAACTCCAGTGAGGAGTCATGTTTCATATGGCTTTATATGAGTAAAACTACATTACAATGCAAAAAAAAAAGAAGAAAAAAAGCAGTGACCACCTGCAAGTACAGCTGCAAAATGACATTAAATGTGTAAGAAGTGCCAAAATAACCCACAGGATAATAAATGACTCATAATAATAATCACTCAGGTCTTCATGTTTTTCCCATGTGAAAATGCGAATTATGACTCGTTCAACTTACAGTAACTCTCCGTACAGATAAACAGCTTCACATCACATCTGTCCTTCTGGTTTGAGACTGATGAAAAACTTGACCAAGTGATCATGGGAAATGATTCCTCCATGCTCCCTTTTCTTTGGCCTAAACTCTCCCCATTTCCTGGTGGTGGTTTCTCACAAACACCATGTTCTTATTAATCGTGGGCCAGACTGTTGATGATTCATAGGTAAGAAGTGCAAATATAATCTCTTTACTCCTGCAATATTTTGGAAAGACGTTAAAGGACAATATAATCACAGTGATCGATGACAACTTGAAGCCAAAAGATACTCAAGGCACAATTAATGTTTGTGCTTGAGGAGTGATTTTATGTTCGCACCTACAATTGGAAGAGTGTGTGGGAGATGCATGTGTTTGTATATGAGAAAAGAAGACCACACAAGCCACCACTGAGAAACAGCTATCCTCCCTTTCCTTGGGAAAAAGTGACCTTGGAGGCTCAAGAGGTTTACGATATCCCCTGGAGACAAATCAATTACTAAGACTGTCAGGGCTGGCAACAACCGATCATTCAGTGTCTAAGGTCTGATCGCTGACACCATCACCTTCCCATTTCAGGACAGAGAGACAGGTTGAACACAGGGTTACAACTCTTGAAATTTAAAAGATTCATCTTAGACGGTTTTTCAAGAAAGGAACAAAAAAAAAAAAAAAAAAAATCAGGCATATTCTCCAATGAGCGTCTTTTTACAGTCTCATGTTGCTTTTTCTCCTAAAAATCAAATCATATTTATGCTCTGCCAAGTGTTCTGGATTCAGTACAGTGTATTTGTTAAGCTCTTCGTGTGCTTTTGTTGCTGGAGTACAATGTTGAATTGTACTCTTCGCACAACAGAGCTCTTTAATGAAGTCATGACATATCCTCTAACCATAGTGCATCCATGATGTCATGTCATACGTGATGTCTTCAGGAAAACACACCAGGACTGTATTGTACTCAGTCTGTGACAAGGCCCAAGACTGAATAGAGAATTTCCTGTGAAGTCTGAAAACAGCACCAACACCTCTTAGCTGTCTACAGACAGTGTGGCAGATTTCATTTTCTCCCTATTTTCTGTATATTAATTTCACTTCTGCTCCTGTGAAATTGAATTCTATCTTTCCAGGCGTTCATCTCACATCTGTAGCTTTGAAATGTGTTTCAAGAACATTATAACTTAGCACACAGAGGGCTATGACCTGCAAATAAAGTCAGATAAGTAAATAAATGTGTAAATAAAAATACCTAAATTTGATTTAGCCTTCGTGACGGCAGAGCTGCTGGTTAAAGCCAACATTGTTGATGACACAGTGGCTGTCAGAGTATGTTTACAAAGTCAAGCAGTCTGACAGAGAGGTCCAGGTTAACAGTGACCAGAGCCCTTCATGATAAAGAGGTGCCATGACAAACGTCAGATGAGCAACTTAAGGAAGGATAATGTTACTTTAATGCACCACCGCACACAATGTGACTAACTTTGCTGTCATTAATTGGAAAGGACAAACACTGGGGATTCAAAGAGTGGCCCTGGCCAATGTCACCTGGCCTCCTACGCTCCTCTGTGTTCTGTCCCGAGGCTTACACTCACTACGAAGCCTCAACAGACTCTCTAATGTGGTGTGACGTTGGTTATTGAGACAGGAACAGGACTCCTGTACAACTTACAAGAACCCCCCGTGAAAGTGACAATGTTGAAAATATAGACATAAAGCAGAAACAGGATGCAGTAGTAGCACATGATGCTACAGGTTGTCTTAGTAGGTGATAATATTGTCCAATTTAATGATGTATCATAAGAAAGTGATATTTTGTGCCTTTTATCTGCAAATTAACAGTTATGGAGTATACATATAGTCAGGTATACAGCGTAATATTTACTTCTAAACTATAGTTTTGTAGTTTACATGAACAGAAAGACTCAAGTTAAGTATCTACAAGTACCTTAAATATTCTTGTGTTCTTACACACAAAACCCAGAGCATGGACTGTCTTATTATCAGAGCTGTACACCAACACCTGTTGAAGTAATACTGACACTGACCAGTAACACTGAGACTACATGATCTAATGTTAAAGTCAAACAGCAAGGGTGTTCAGCTCCAAAATGAAGCCAAAGTTGAACTAGGCTTACGCTGTCGGGGGCCAACAGCAAGGGCTCTGAAATCCCCCCAGTCCACTGCTATACATAAATCTATCCATGATAATTGTTGAACAATAGATATGAACTCAATTTGAGCTGCATCGACCTGATAGTGGCAGAATATTGGTCAGAGAACCAATTTTTTCTCACAAAACTCCACCTAGTGAATGAAAACGACACCATATGAACTATGGATGGTAGCCAAAAAATGGACATTTGTAAGACCATCAATATGAACCAAATTTTATCTCAGTTGGCCTATTATTGCATGATTTCTGTCCAACAAACTGATTTTCAACTAAACAGCCACCATTTGGATGACTCATAGAGAAGCTGAAATCAATAGGGTCCTTCCACTGGGGGTCCCCTATGTTGGTTATCAAGGGAGAAGAAATCCAACTAAATCTGTCCTAGTTATTGCGTTCACACGAAGGATATCCGGCGGCAGGTCCGGCGGCAGATCCAGCAGTGGCGAGGGGTTCAAGGTAAACCCATTATATCCTCAAAACTGGAGTTTGGGATAAAAATATCCAAAAGTTGTGATACCACTGACGGCCACTGGGGGCAGCTCCAAAAAGCCCTGGTTCCCATAAACTTACATTGGACTTCTCTCTATAAATACTAAGTCAGTATTTTTGCCCATGATTCATTGTCTCATTCTTTTATCTGTAATAAATGAACTGGTGGTCCTTATTTAACTCTTTCCTCTTCTAATCAGATCTTAAGTCCAACAGAAATCATGTTTGTATGATAGCTCATTCACCTGCTGAGTCAGTCTGTCAGTTTCAGTTCATTTAATAAAATGCATTTTTCCTGACATACATCTCCAATGTAATTATGTTTGACAGGTTTCACTAACAACAGTGTAAAATGATTTTGTTGCTCAATGCTTTATGAAATTTACCATTTCACTAAATCACGAAGTTAGCACTTAGCATTAGCTCACCTCTGACCCTTTGGGCCCCCATAGTGCTGCCACTTTTATCCACCTTTGGCTCCAAAAAGGCAACAAGTTGACAGCCACATTCAAATCTAGGGTCATTAAAATGGCAGGTCAGACACCAATGAGTGATCATATACAGTCTGTGGTTAAATCATTGTTTTCTTCATGGGATGATTTTCTTTATAACTTGTGATCAGAGGATTTCTCTAAGAAAACAGTTCATGATAAATTAAATTTCAGTTTAGTTTAGGTTATTTGAGTCACCAGGGAAAAAAAATACCTTTCAACCTGTTGCAAATGAAATGATCAAAAAGGAAACAAGGTTACCTTTTTGATCTCTTGACTGTTTTCTGGTTACCCTGGTACCTGTTGTGGCTGTTTTCAGAGCAGCATCTGGGGCCACATATGTGTTTGACAGCTTCAATTACCGGTCGTTGTCAAGATGCAACGCTACTGCTCTACTCCATCCTTCATCACAGCAGCATCATGGCAGCTGTCTCCCACGACATGAGCACAACATTAGGTTCAATGTATTTAGTCTTTTAATTTGGACACACAGGAGAGAGCTGAAGGAGGAAGGTGTTTTCTGTTTTGCCTTTTACTTCATTATTTGGGTTTGAATCCCGCTCTGTTCATGTGCTGTTGTGTCCTTGGGCAAGACACTTCACCCCCCTTGCCTCCAGTGCTGCTACTCACACTGGTGCATGAATGTGTGTGAATGCTCGGTGGTGGTTGGAGGGGCCGTAGGCGCAGATTGGCAGCCACGCTTCCGTCAATCTGCCCTAGGGCAGCTGTGGCTACAGATGTAGTTTACCACCACCAGAGGGAGAATGTGAGAGCGAATGAATAATGGATCCTCTGTATGTGCTTTGAGTACGCATTCATAGAAAAGTGCTATATAAATCTAATTCATTATTATTACTTAGTTGTAGCATAAATGGACAACATTAAATTGTTTTGTATTTAATGTAGCCTAATGCTGGTTTGTCATTTCATCTGTTCGTTTTGGCGTTATAAGATAAGATAAGATAAGATAAGATAAGATAAGATAAGATAAGATGTCTTTTAGTTAAAAATACATATCAAATCATATCAGATCATATCAGATCCTTTTGGACCATTATTATGACCATATATTTGTAACCTCTCTTATTATGCTAGCTCCCTGTAGCCAGATAACAGCCCTTGCAAAACCTTTAAACCTCAACTTAAAATCTTAGCCTCTAAAATTTAAGAAACAGAACCCAGTAGGGCCACAGCGTATGTTTTAGCATTTGCAATACATCATAAATACGTATCATAAATGATCACTTGACCAAAGTCTAAACACAGTCTTGAAAAGTGCTTTAATCTCCAACTTCGTAGGCTACTCTCGGACGGAAACCTCAGTGATGTGAACATGTAGGAATGTCATTAAGGGGGAGGTAGATGTTCTGGATGATTAATGGGTCTGCGATCTAGACATAGATCCTGGTATATGACAGGGATTATAGATATTTACAGTTTCATGGACCCAGCTGAGCACTTGTCAGAAGGCCAAGAATTCCTAAAAACAGCCCTGCCCATCACAGTGAAACTGAGGACAGGACTAAAGTCTATAGATTGACCCCTACTTACAACATGTAGCGGGGTCAAGGTTAATTTTTTTCTGGTCAAATGACGCCACAACAATTGAAACACATAGTTCAGTGTGTCTGTTCTGTTGCACAGGTTGATTACTCACATCAATCAAACTACTCACGCAATAGTTTCACATGCAGTCATTTGTAGACAATCGTAAAAGTAAAACTAAAAGTATTCACAAACTTACTCAGTGTATTTATTTAAAAGTGAGCTGCACAATTTCACAAAACAGTGAAGTAACCAGCAGTTTTTCTTTTAGATTAATATCATGTAAACACACCACTTAACTTTATAAAGTGAAGAAATGATAGATAGATAGATAGATAGATAGATAGATAGATAGATAGATAGATAGATAGATAGATAGATAGATAGATAGATAGATAGATAGATAGATAGATAGATAGATAGATAGATAGATAGATAGATTTCTGTAGTTTACAAGTGAAATTAGTTATTTTCATGCAAGAAATCAAATAAATAATGTATAGTTTTGGATACCAGAAACACTGATATGAAAACAAACAAATCATAATGATAAAAAAAAAAAAAAAAAAAAAAAAAAAAAAAAAAGAACTGAAAGAACTTGTGACCTGGATAAAAAACATTTTGTAATAATCTGTTTTCAATCTCGATTAAAGATTATGTTAAAGTCTTTAAGAAATTAAGAAATCAAGCTGCATTCTGGGGGAAAAAAAAAAAAACACTACTTGTTGCCCACAAGTTGATAGTTGGAAAGCATTCAGTTTGTCACTTGCTGCCAATAGAGGCTGATGGAAAAAGTTATGTTTAGGCTTCCAACTTTACAACTCTGCTGTTTGATCTATTTTAATTGAATCTTTATGTGGACGAAGATGAAGAAATAGAATCACAGTTGCATCTCTGGGATGTTTTTGTTTTTTGTTGGTTTTTTTCCAGTGATGCTGTAGAGAGCTGTCTTATTTTAGAATAGGTGAAATTTCCCTTTATTTTAAGCCAGTCGTGACTTGGAAAAGGATGGTAAAACTTGGCTGAGGCAGCTGTAGTTGTCATGTATCTCAGGCTGCCTGCTGGACGCCTACAGTTTCCATGCACAGAGGCTGAGAATCTAAACCGTGTTCCACTGAGTGTGTGATTCATCAGGATTTAACACTGATCATGATGAAATGTCCTTACCGTAGAAGGTATTCCTGGTGATCTGACCTCCCATGTTTGGATGCAAGGTGCGTTCACCTTTTCTCTCCAACTACCGGCGGATCCACAGTGTGCGCCCTCAGCCGCGCGTCCTCAGCGGCGGCATGATCCAGACGCGACGCCGCTCATAAAAAAAAAAAAACCAAACAAAACAAAAACAAAAACAAAATCAAGTCCTCGAGGATTCAGAGGCAGGTTATGTCTGTCTGAAGCACCATCGATATTAACTAAGAGATACAGTATGCAGCGGCTCCCTCCAGTCCGTGGACAAGATCACGCTGAAATTAACATAAAAGGTGGTGGTGGAGGTGGGGCTTCCATGACTATTAACACTGTAGCTACCGTGGAGTGGATTTGTCCACTTCTACTGTCTGTTAACTTCACATTACACAAGTCCAAGGCGATTTGGAGGGATTTAGTAACACTTAAGTCACTGTTTTTAACCCATTAAGACCCAGTGCTACTTTTATGACAATTCCCACATGATTTTTTTTTCTGTGTATTTAACCTTTCTTAAGTGATTTATCACCATTTATTATAATATAATTCTCTGTAGTTTGCTTTTTTCAGTGAAAATTCATTGGAAAAAATCTAAATCTTACCAAGTGTATTTTTCTCCTTTCTTGTTAAAATATCTCATCACACTTAAAATAGGACATAATCACCTAAAGAGTAACTTGTAAGTGAATTATAACAACTTCTTTTTAGACAATACATCTTGAAAATATTATTTCAAGAAATCTTACCAACATAATTTTTACGTTTTCTATTGGCAGATTTTTTTTGCTAGAATTAAGCCAAAAAACCTTGAATTAAGCGAAAAAACAAAACTGCCAATGGAAGAAATGAAAATTATCTTGGTAAGCTTTCTTGAAATGAGATTTTCAAGATCTGTCATCTAAAACTAAGTTTTTATGTCTCACTGAAAAGTTACTCTTTAGGTGATTATGTCTTATTGTAAGTGTGATGAAATATTTTGACTAGAAATGAGAAAAATACACTTGGTAAGATTAAAATTTAGACAAGTATTTTTGTATATTTAATTCACTGATCTATTAGCTGTTCATAAAAGGTTAGGTTAAAGTATATCAGAAACAGAGAAAACTAAAGAAAAAGTGACTTTTTCTTCAAAGATATCAATAACTGAACATAAACCAAGTGTCTCTATCCACTGTCATTGATCCAACTCCATGGGTTTTACTGGTGAATCAATGTTGTAGAAGATGACGGTGTTTCCACAGTAACTACGGAGCCTCTGAACGTCCAAATGGGTCATATCTGATGACCATGAAAAGATGACAAACTGCATTTTACACCAATTATTTACATGTATTGATAGAATTAGTGGATCAATAGGTATTAAAAATTTAAAATCAGTAGACGATTTTGTTTGATGGCGGATGTTTGGGTCTTTATGGGTTAAACCAGGGGTGGCAAACTCACTTTAGTTAAGGGGCCACATTGAGCCAATGTGACTAGTAAAATAATAATATAATAACCTACAAATAATGACATCTCCTACTTTTTCTCTTTAACTAAAAGTACAGTACATTACATTCAGAAACTGCCCTTAAACAAAATATGTGAAAAGCCAACATCCATGAAACAACCAGAACCAGAAGAAAAATAAATAGAATTTTAACAATGCTATTCTTGGCTTATCATTTACATATGTGCATTACAACACAAAACATTTTGTAACAGGTATCTGGAACTGAAAAATATAGCATTTAACTTCATGATCAATAGAACTTGTCAAGATTCAGTGACACACTTAACTGTCAATGTCATCTGTGTCATTTTTGGAGTTTGCAAATTCATCCTGTGGGCACTGAAACATTTGGAAGGCAGATTTTGGCCCATGGGCTGTATATTTGACACCCTCTAATGACTTGTGCTTTCTAATACTCAACATATACAAGAACTACGATGCATTTCTTAGTTTCATTTTCATTTCCCTTCAGGTCATGACTCTCTTATCAGTACACTAAGACTCCAAGTTCCCGTAATCTTCATCAGATAATACACAGCCAGTGAAACAGGTTTTGGAGATGATCTTACCCCCACCTGTTAGGAGGCAATTCATCTGATGTCAGTATTGACACTCCACACGTGTTGTCTTGTAAGATTTCCTTGGTGGCAGCTCGAGGGGAGATGAATGCTGACACTTTGTGACAGCCTTGAATATGAAGTGGCCATGGTGACCAAGCAGAGACACATCTGGCCTCAGGCTTGTCATGATGTAGGAGCTGAGAAATAATGGTTGAAAAGCAAAACAGAGAGGCCATGTAGTAAATAAATCACAGCTTTTCATCTTATAAAGGCTATTAGATGGGATGTAGTTGCACATTTTTTATAGCATATAAAGTGTGCATTGTAATCCACAGTCTTATCTGAAAATCAAATGTGTTTCTAGAGGGCATCTAGAACAATAAACCTAAAGTGCTGTATACATTAAAACACGTAAAAGACAGTGGAAGTAAGTCGCTGTGAACAATTTCCCAGATTATTCTCCTCGCTTGCGGGATGTTAAAAAAGTAAATTGAGTGTATCAAAAGTATGTCCTGCTCTTGCTTCAGGCTTGTCTGAGGAGCCTGGCTTCATCGGTTCCCAGTTGGCATGGTGGCCTCCATCCCCAGCGGGCACCTCTCAGGATCTGCCTTGTCGCCTTAGCGTTTACATAACTTGTGTCAGCAGCCAACCCTGTGAGACACTGTATTGTCTTGGTAGCTGGAGCTATACTCTAGTGTTGTTTATACAAACTGATTGCGGTTAACTTGACTGTCTGTTAGCAATTTGCAGCGAGGGTAAGGCCATATGACAAGGAATTTTTCGTGCAGTAATTTGCATTGAGATTTTTTGATGGAAAGCGGTCAGACCCATTTTATGATGAACTGAAGATGTACAAGCAAAAGGAAAAAAAGTGTGAACAAAGCACTTAGGAATTTATGGCACAGACCCTGTAGCCATTGCAGTCACAGTTAATGGAGTTTGACATGCCACCTGATCACCAGGCTGTCAAACTGTGATCAGACTCTCTGTAATACAAAGAGAAAAGTTGTTCAGTGTGAAATGATAAAACATGATGCTTTGTATCTTACAGTGACCCTGTAACAGCATGCCACTAATCATACACTGGTGTAAGTTGCCAAATATTTGAAAAATGTGAAATATCAGCTACAAAACACAAAAATGAAAGCAGTTTTCCTCAGATACATTATAGTGCACACAAGGCAAAAATGTTGTGAATAAGTACTTCCAGTGCTATTACTTGAATACACAGGTAATTCCCACCTTTATCTAACTGAAAGTTTCAACGCGATATCTTTATAATTTCTTGCTATTTATATTCAGACATTAACATTTTGACACCAGTGCTGCTATTACCTACACTTCTGGTTCGAACCTTTCACTGAGACTGGATATACACTTTATAGCCTGACAGAACAGACTGACACCTCCTCCCACAGTAGATTATTTGTAGATGGGCGCCTGGCAGGCAGCAGCTGCCTGGTGGGGTGTGCTGGCGCAGGGCCTCTGTGGACATCTTGACAGCCTTGTTTGAGGCAGCCGTGTGCATGCTTTGCTCTCTTTGGGATGATCCATGTTGAACAAAAACACCATTCAACTCTGAGTTTGGACATCTGCCCCGGAGCCATATGCAAAACATTACAAAGAAACTCAAGAACATCATATGATCCTCAACAGGGGGCGTCAGCAGAAAATGAACCCTCACCAGCAGGCACGTTAGGAGGTGAAATCAAGTTGTCAGGATGAAATTAAGTCTTTGTGACAGAGACACAACAAAAACACTGAGAAAAGTTCATTGATTATAAGAATGTCATCGGGAAAAGTAAAGCTGGAAAGGCTTGTATAAAATAAACAGGATCGATTGGTTATTGGCCAAGTTTGTTCAACATGAAGAATTCAACTATTGTCAGTGTTGTAGCTGCAGAGCCAAAAGCTTCAGACAGACAGTCAAATGTGAAACAATATGCAGAAGTACAGAATAAACAGAATAGGACTCAAGTTTATTATCCTAATTTACTTTGTTGCTCATGCGGGTTTGTTTTCATGTTATAAGAATTCTCTTTTATTTCCACACCCTGATACCCAGAGGCATCATGTTTTTGCTAAAGGATTGTGGATTTAACACAAGAATAGCATCATGAGCCTGGTTTAGATTTTATTTAGCCTGGCGTTCACTGGTGTGCACTGATCCAAATACATGTGAAGATCCTTTGGATTGATGCGATTGGAAACCTGAGGGACCCTGGATCACCTCAGTGAGAGGCAAACTAAATCAGAGTTTATCTCATCCTGCAGGACAAAACTTATGACCCGAATCTGTGGTAAATCTTTGAAAACTCCAGAAGATGTTTAATGTGCTCTTTCTTCAGTGCAGCTTCAATGTTATTGTAAAAAAGACGACAAGTGACTGTAAGTTACAGATATCTCCAAGGTTAAAAAAACAAACATCTATCCTTTAAAATATTATACTGTGTTTTTTTTATTTATTTTTTTACTTTTATCAGTATGAGTGTTGGATTTGTTTTATCTGCCAGTCAATATCTGACTAAATACTTGGTAAGAAACTATAAAATCCCCTGTATTGATCATATAACATGCTGAGCCCTTGGGGTCATGAGGGTAATTGTAGTTGACATGTGACTAAGATGGATAATGATGCCTAAGAGCACAAGTTGACCCCAAATGCTGGGTCAGGAAAACCGTCTTCCATGTAGGGTAACTGAGAAGCACAGCCGCAGGGGTGGATGTGAGGAGTGGCGTCAGAATGTTTACAGTGATTTGATTAGTAACAGTGTTTTCAGTGTTACTTATTACTTATTGACGTGGATGTAACATTATGTATATCATTTATTGAGATAAATACATTTTGGTCTTTTATTTATTCACTTTCATGTTTAGCTCTATTTCTTCTCATGTGAATAAATAGTTTCGACATTAATCAGGATGGTAATATACACAAGTGCCATTTGGACAAAGCTAATAGTTGCAGTACATTTGTGAAAGCCTGCTCACGCCCCATGAATCCTAAGTGCTTAAGTTGAAGGCGACTACTTTTCTGGTTCTAGACGATGTTTTACCTCTCATCTAAGAGGCCCCTTAAGCACTTAAGATTACCCTGACCTGGATGACTGTTGGGGACTCTTGAGAAAACATTAAAAAACTTTAATAAGAGATTTACCTTGGCATTAACCCTTTCATGCATAGTGGTCACTACAGTGGACAGTTATTCTACAGCTGTTCTCGTGTATATTCATGGATTTTATTGTTTTAGTTCCATATGAGCCAAATCAGTGGACACCTATACATCATCCCATACACTGACATTCATACCATTACTGCAACTTTGCTGTTCTTAGTGAGGATAAACCTGATCTACAGTACCATGTGTGAGTGCAAATCAATTGCTTGTTATTATTATTAGACTGTAATTAACTGTTTTTCTTAAACAAAATGTTTGGTTTTTTATATTATCTCCATAAAGTGATTAATAACTTACAATAGAGTATGCAAAAATCTGACTTAACATCAAATTAGCAGCATTAAAAAATACGTAGTTCAAAGTTTTGGCACAGTATATCAGTAAATACAGGGTGTGTCCCATAAGTCTCCATACGTAGGAAAAATAAACGTTTCTTGACATAAACCATTTTTATTTATATAATATGATGTATATGACTGCCATTTTGTCGGGAACACATTTCAATGCGTGTCCTCCACTGCTGAAGAACTATAAAGAAGAAATATAAAGAAATACATGTTAGAACCATATGTATTATGTCTCCTATGTATGGAGACTTATGGGACACCCTGTACATGTTTCTTTGCTTTAAAAATTAGATGCATGGTATCCAGCTGAGTGGACATATTGCAACTCCATGAAAAATAGGTTCATAAAAAAAATTTCAATCACATTTCTTTTTTCAAGCCTAAAGAGGAATAAAAACACTCAGGAAAATTCATGCATGAAAGGGTTAAAATACATGCACAATAGACAGGGACAGAGGTAATGCTTTTGCTCTAGACCTTTAATGAATTGTTATCCAACCCATGAAGGATTTGGTTTCCAACTCAATGCAAAAACAGGCCTGAAAGGAAAAAATGTTCATGTTATGGGACCTAATTGACTTGCAAATGATGAAAATGGGTTCACTGGAGAATAATAATAATAATAATAATACTTATTCTTAACACAGACGCAGATCAAATGATGGTATAAACTCAGCAAATATACAGGTTATCTGATCTTCTGAACATATTTGATCTCATAGTTTTGATCTAATTGTAAAAGGGAAGCTAATGGGGTGAAAAAGCTCTGATAAACCCACCGCACATGACATGCTGAGCAAAAAGCAGTGGTAGACAAAGTAAACAGCTTAGTGGTGATCAAAAAAATTCAGCACATTACGAGTAAGAGATTTCCCTAAAGAGTAAGTGGAGACCAACACAAAGATAAAAAGCAGAACGGGTATTTGGCTTATGTTAGTGAGGAGGATGGAAACAACTTGAAAGTATGCGACTGATGCTTGGAATGATAGATGTTTGAGTAGCCAATTACATGTCATTTAATGTCAGTAAAGCCCTTTCACAAGTTTTAAGTGCCTGCAATGAGTGAATGAGTCGATGCAGGTTAAAGTGTCTTCATATGTTAGACCTGACTTGAACTTGTCTCACATTCAGTAACTTGAGACTGTTGAACTTTTACCACCGTACCAACAATGTGACTCATTTCTTAGCGGAATGATGCAAGGTAAAAGCCATATTCAGTTGTTTTAATTAAAAGCGTCATCCGTGTCTGCAATACAGTAAAAAAAAATTCATCATTATGTCCAGTGAGTAAACACCAGACACATTGTTTTTTTGTTTGTTTGCTTTTTTTGCCTCCATGCATCGGTTTGAGCTTTTTCTCAAACTGCTGCACATAAAGGAGCTGTCATTTTAGAGCCTAAAATATCCATCACATTTCTGGAAAATCTCATGCACAATAATCAGGTGTTTGTTGAAAAAACAATTGTCTTGCAGGGCCAGTCATTATTTCCTCTATTTCCGTCAGTAAATATGCTTTGTTCTCAAAGGCACCAACAGTCACACCAGACCACGTGACCAGAGCGCTGCTAGTGAGGAAAATAATGAGGTATTTAGGGGAATTTGATGGACATTTTATCTTTTTTTTTTTTTTTCCTTGTTATTCTTTCCACAAAGATTGTTCACATTATTACCAGTAGTCTGACAGATGACTCACATAGTATCAGTCGCTACTTCGGTGCAGTTTGACTCGGCTTGCGCGAGCAGAAAATTCCATATTTTATCCTAAAATGTAATTGCTCTACAGTTGCACACAACAGGAGCTTCACTATAAAGGTTGACAAGTAAAAATGGGCCGTGGTCAAAAAGAGTGTATTAACTAGCTGACTGCCTGTGTCTGCTCTTTGCCGCTGGGCAGGTGCGTCATCATGGTTTATCAGTTTTCTGAATGAAATGGCTCCGTTGTCTGGGAGCTATGCTGATGAGAGCACTGAGAAGAAAACATAGAGCTGGAAGAAACTCGAGAACACAGAATTATCATTATCTGTGACTTTCTTGCTATCAGTAACATTTTCTCACAATTGGCAGAGTAGAACCATGAACTACTTTTAATAGAAATCAGGTCAATAGTGTGAACAGTGACGAGAAACTCTGGACACAAATGTGCTCTTTCACTCAGTCACTACTTAAAGGAATGATAGTTTGTTTTTTTTTAAATGGAATTAAGCATTTTAAAACATTTCCCTGTGGTCTACATAAACTGTAAATGATATACTTGGGTCTGAAATCTTCATTAATTCAACTCCACAGGTCCATCTTCAACCCTATTTCTGAGTAATGACACCAGAAAGGTTGTTTTGAGCGCTGGCCCTTTAAATGCACATGAGCCACTTCACCCCCCCCCTTCAGGTTGTTGACTGAGCTGCTCTGTCCAACCTGTTCAACCAACAACTGATCATTTTAGGTAATTGACTCAAAGTTTGGACATATTTTCGGTATGGACTACAACTGCTGCTGTTGACAAACAATTATGTCGTATTCTGAGAAATTTTCACTTGAAGTCTTGACCTTATATGTGCAAATGTCCTGATGGAACTAGTTATAGACATAACAAATTAAGCAGAAATTAAAACAGGTTGTAGAAATCCACTTGATTTTTGCCAAAATGAATATAAAGATAGCTTTGCAGCACCTGGAGGGTTCAAATTCAAACTTTTTGAACTATTTGGGTCCAAAAAATACACAAATAAATGTACCAAAGACTAATAAAAGTGGTTTTGGGAAAATATGACCCCTTTAAATAAAGCTACTCTATATTTGTACTGTGTCACTTTTCTATTAGATGCTCTTATGCACAATGCCTGCCCAGAAAAAATTAAGGTCACACACATATTATCTCATTGGGCTTTAGGTTGATAACAGGAAGCATTCACCACAGCATTGCTTATGCTTGCAAAGTTTATCCCTTTAACAACGGCAATCTCTCCGGCACTGCATTTTGCACTTGACAGCAAAAAATTACTGTAACTCCTGAACCGTTTGCGCTATCCACAAAATTCAACTGGCATCTGAGAGCTGAGATCCTCAGCTTTCCGACACTATATACCACTTTACGGCAGCAATTCCACACAGGCTAAAAAACACCTGGAAATAACAAAAAATACGAAGCCATAATCTGGATACTGATTGTTCAAGACCAAAAAGCATGTTTGAACAGATGTAAAATAGCTGAAAAATTTTTTTTTTTGCAATCTCAGAAAGTTTCTTTATGGACATTTACAGTTGCTTCTGATAATAAATATGCAAAAAAAAACTTCAAGTCAATTTTTTTCCCTTTTATTTATTTATTTTTTTTACTAAAACACGTCTATGTAGCTTCTCATTTGCCCAGGTCATTGTTCTTCTTGGTAGTTCTTCTAGGTTCAACTGGACTCAAAAGAGCAAAACCAGTCCAGTTCAACCTAGAAGAACTACCAAAATTAACTAAAACACACTGTTTTAAGCATTTATTATTTATAATAATTATAATTAATGGCCAGATATTGAAAATTAAGATCTTCCTGAAAACAAAGGTGTAAAAGAATTGGCAAACAAGACATTTTCTGACACTTTTATTGCAAAGAAAAAATAAAGACACCTAGGCAGCCTGTTATAATGGCAGTTTTAAAAGGCTTATGCAAATTTGTATTAAATATCCCAACACTTTTTTTTCATCAGTAGATGCATGAATTTTTGTACCAGATCTTGTATTAATGATAGGAGAGTTGAACTGCAGTATTAAGTCGTCTTCATCACATCCTCCAGATTCTCGATGGGGTTCAGGCCTGGACTGGTGGCCAATCCATGTGTGAAAATGATGTCTCATGCTCCCTGAACCACTCTCTCACAGTTTGAGTTTGATGAGTTGTGGCATTGTCCAATTTTATGCTCTCTAGCAAACTGATCGTTGTTTAAGAATTGAGAAGCTACTCACTGTGTCATTTAAGTTTAAATAATTTACTGGAGTTGAAACATATCAATCAAAGCAGTAATTATGCAAAAGAAGGACTTCATCTATTTGCTGAGTTCAGTCCAGGTGAAAAACTTATACCACCTTAATTTAAGACACTTGGTTCTGTGTAGTTAACAAACTTAATAAATATATGTATTTGTATAGGCTATATACCCTTGAATAGTGAGCTTATTATCTTAATAATTTCTCACTTATTATTTCTCACATGAAAGTACTTTAACATAATTAATTTTTCACAGAGCTGCAAGCAACAAATTGAATTCCATTTTGTCCCCAAAAGAAAGAAATGTCTCATTTGCCCAAAGCTAAAGCCACAAGCAACAACAAATGACCTTTATAATAGGTTTGTAAATTCACCAGTGTGTCTGTGTAGAAATATCTTATATTTTCTACCTTACTGTTTCACACCATGCACTCACAGGAACAACCACCTGTAAGGCTACACCAGACTTTCATCCACTGCCAGGTTCATTAGCTAAAATGCTGTGTGGATTTTATTCAGTTGGATGCACAGGAGATGAGGCTGGGTTATGCTTCTACAGAATCTGAATGTCTGAATGAAGCTCAGACGCATAAACACAGATTTCTATTTCTTTTAATACTGTCATACTGGTGCATATAACTTGCACCAGTTCCTCGTCCACAACATTAAACTGTCCATTGAGGCTCATTTAAGCTGGAGTAAATGTTGTCCTCATGATAGAATAATATGTATGTATTTTGTTAATGTAACCAGATACAACTGCAGCTCATAGTGACTGAAAACTATGAATAAGGAAATTCACTATGGAGCTCAGTTAAGAAACAAAATCGACTATTGTGCTGTTCATTAGATATAAATACAACCTTCACCTTACCCTCCCCTGAGGGAGCTGCTCACAACATGAAAGGACCTCTTTAGAGCCAGTGTTTGTTTTGTCCACTCTGGGCTTTTTAGTGAAGGTGATAAGTCAGGTCAAGCAGAACTTTATTTGTCCCCAAAGGCAAAATTAGTAATGCAGCAGCAGCAGCAGTAGCAGCAATAGCCCACAATCACATACACAGCCAAGCACAACAACACAATATAACAATAACTCTAGCAGAGAAAAAGGTGAAATACAGTGCTCGACACAAAAATATAGACAAAAAGATCTGAATTTTGTTTAACAGGTATGGCTGATGGGTCTGCTGATGTTACCTGTCTTCTGCTGATGATTATCAGTGAAATAGCTGAAGACATGATGAAGCGTTTGCTGGTTTTATCGGGTGGATAAACCTGAGGAAAAGATCTAAAACCCTGGGTACAGGGGTGGGTGGTGTAAGACACAATGGACTGGGCTTCATGGCATTGTCAGCCTCAGTCTGTAGATATAAACAGCTCATTCCTACGTAATAAAGTCACAGCAATCTGTGCTTTCAAGTGATTATGCACTACTGGAGACATGATAATTATGAATATTATATCACAGGACTGTAATTACATCCTCTTATCTCACACACTGGTCCACTACATTGACCTTGACCAAGGTACTGGTTTAGATCTGGAGTAGGTCCCCGGGGGCCGTCAGTGGCAGACCACCTGTGTGTGTCCTTGGTTTGGCTAAATGGAGAGGTTGAATTTCCCTATTGGGACAATAAAAGCCAATTCTACTAAATCAAATCCAAATGGTAAATTTCAGTTTGTGTATACATTTAGTATTTTGAACATAAAATGAAAAGTCGTGTTTTAAATTAGCTTAAAGGTCCCGTATTATGCAAATCTCACTTTGTGAAAGTTTTCTTATAGTAGTGTGTGTTGCAGTAGCCTCATTATGAGGTTCGAATTTGAAAACTGTCTGTTTCCTCCCTGCCTTGCTACACCACATTTTGTGAAAACGCCTACTCAAACGGCCGAGTTTGAGTTGGGTCCGCTTATGACGACATAAGCGGATTTAACTCCTCCCCCTGACTGTGCCCCCACCCTGCATGAAAAGGTGAGCCCCACCCTGGCAAAGTACCTCTTGGACAACAAACATGGCGAAGGCGAGACACGCAAGTTGGGGTGTTGTTGAATGCACACACCAACACGATAGTTTATTTTTGCTCCCCACTTCCGAGCCTCTCCGTAAAAAGTGGCTGGATTCTATCTGTGACGGTCATGGACCAAACAACATTCCCAAACGCTTGTATGTGTGTGCCCGGCATTTCACGGACGAGTGTTTTTTTTAACATGGGCCCATACAGCTCCGGCTTAGCACAAAGACTCCGAATCAAGAAGGACGCAGTACCAACGCTTCGTGACCCAAGTACAAGTGTGGGAGATGTAAGTTCTTCTCATTTTTTTGTATCTTTACTGCATAACCCTACATTACGGATAAGCTGGTGGTTGATATGTACGTCTAACGTTAGCATGGCAGCTAACATAGCTCGGTTACTGCTGCTAACGTTTGCGTCCCCGTTAACATGCAAGAGCTGATAATATCAAGAGACATTCAACAGAACTACTTTGAACACGGGCCTTTTGTGGTTGGCATCAGTATAGTTAGCCTCAAGCTTGTTAGTAGCTGCCTGCATTAGTGGCGGCAGGCGTCTTTCCGTGTCAGGTACACGAACACGACACAACACCGCCGTTTTCCGTCGGGGCTCAATCACGCCTCAAGGCAAAGAAACCCAGTGTTTGGAAAGACGTTCTGTCTGAGACATGTGTATGATGGCCTCACAGTCAACATTAGCGCCTAGTACCGCTAGCGTAAGCCGCGTCCTCTCCCAGAGAGGGGAGGGGGAGTGGGCGTGGACAGATGCGATCATTTGCATACCCGGAAGCAGGCCCAGAAACAGCCTGTCCTGAGGAGGGCTGGTGAGAGGGACTTTTTCGACCGCTGAAACTCCGAAAAAAGGATGATTTTGGGGCGAACAAACTTAAATACTATGTGTTTGGGCTTCTGAGACCTATATGACGTGACTGAAAAATAGCATAATACGGGACCTTTAATACTGTATGAGTGTTTTAATTCTATGTACGTTCTATT